>NW_025999990.1:50806107-50830194 GCF_001458135.2 Marmota marmota marmota | reverse complement strand
CAGGAGTGATTGGAAGCTCTGTTCAGCCGTGGGCCACTGGGCCTTTTCTGCCGGTGGTCACCGTTCTGCCTACCTGGCGGGCGCTGGGGGTGGGGGGCGGCTCTGCCCCTCAGCAGGCCGCTGGGCCTGCTCTGTGGATGGTCACAGTTCCCTCTACCTTGCCAGCGCAGGGGGAGGGGGCGGCTCTGCCTCTCAGCAGGCAGCTGCTCCTCTTCTGCTGGTGGGTCGCAGGTCCGCCTACCTTGCAGGAGTGATTGGAAGCTCTGTTCAGCCGTGGGCCACTGGGCCTTTTCTATGTAAATTGAAGATCTGAAAATCACAGGCCAAAAGAAAATCAAGGCAGCATCATCATACCTATGCCGCACAATCTCCCATAACATGATGAGTAATAAGCTCAACAGGTTTAACTAGGTGCATTGCTGCATCCTTGTCCAAGGGCACTGGAACCTTTCCAATTTTAAAGGCTGGGGCGCTGAGTAAGGATCTTAGGTCTTCAAACTTCACAGTCGCTAAAACTTTTCAGTCCTTCTGAATTCCTGGTCTGCACCGTCCTTGCTGGGATCTTACATCACCTCCCTTTTTTTCTTTTAATTAAACTGTATCAGATTTATATACCTATTCTTTCAGCTATTTTAAAATATTAAATTAAAATTTCAAAGAATTACTATTTGCATTTTTTAAAAATTATATATTCCAAGTAGAGAATCTGTTCACTGTAATATTTATACTACAGAAATATAAAATATATTATAAAACTTATATACCAGATTTTTTTTAAGGTCAAAGCAATTCAAAGTCTAGTGTTACATTTAAGGCTTTATTTATTTATTTATTTAGGAGGGCCTCCTGCTTGCTAGGCAAGTGCTCTACCACTGAGATATACACCCCTATGACTTGTGTAGACAAGTGTTTCTCTTCGTTATTGATGAGGTATGTTACATTTCTAGAATGGGCAAAGCACTGCACTAGATGTCAGAATGGGGTGTTGAAGACGACTAAGAAGGATCATCCCATATGTCATGCTATAATCTAATAGGAAACATGGCACCTAAATTGCCCAGAGTGTGAATGTCAGGAGGCTATACTGTTGCCATTGAAATTAGAGGAGCACCAAATTTCAGGTGTCCAAACTGGAATTGGGACTCTTAGGCAGAGGCTGCATCCATCATCACAGGAACTTAATTAATGTTGGAAATTTGTGTCCATGCTGGTGAGTACTTAGGAGAGACAAAATGGGCCATTCTTAGATGAATAACATCAAAATTTTTGCCAATTTTCTTCCTTGTTTTATTTTTACAAAGAAGTAGAAGTATGTTAGAACTCAATAAATGATTCCATTTTTACTTGGTGCAGTAAACCCCATAAAAATAGCTTTGCTTTATTTCCATATGGCAGTGCCAATAAGGAAACAGGATATATGAAAATAACAAAGCCAAAAACTTCTTTTAGTGGATCTAGTGAAGCATCATTCACTTTAAAAAGTCTGTGAAGACACTGGGCAAAAACATGCCTGTCTTATTTAAGTAAATATGTTATTTAACATAGTTTTACAACTTGCAACACTAACATTGTCCACAAACCCCCAAATCAGAAAACCCTTCTCCTTCTAACACAACAGTTCTTCTTTATTCTTTATAAATTTTAGTTTTATTCAATTTTCTATAAATGAGTCTAAATGAGTGATCCCATTTATAACTCCTTTCCCTGTTAAAAAGAAATTTAGATTTATGCTAGAAGACAGATCATGTATCTAGCCCAAAGAACTCAGATTAGAAACCAGCTTATTTTTTTTCTTAAGGTATACAGTTTTTTATTTTTACTGTAACATTTTCATGGCTGTTTTCATTATTAATACAAAACAAAATCAGAAAAAATTGAAGAAGTGATATTATGAAGTTTGAATTCCTGGACTCACCAAAATACTGATTTGAACAATCGTTCCAAACTGGATACATCCAGTTTTCATGTTCATGATATTTCCCACTCTACAAACCTTAGAGTAAACTCCTGTCAGCATGAATACAGACAGATACCCTCTCTAGAGAATGCAAGACCATGGGTTGGGATGGGTCAGTCAATGTTGATACCATCTGGGAACAGCCATGTGACAAATGGTCAGTTTTAGTAGTTAATATACAACCCTCTCTTTATATCCTTAGATGAAATCTAGGGCTGGAGCTTCAGAGGTAAGATTTACAAAAAGATACCGTTTTCAAAAGCTATGCTAAAGGGTAAGTATCAAATAAGTTGTGCTCAGAAGTATCCAAGCATTAAAATTAAGAATCGGTTGGACAACTGTTCCCTAAGATGGCTCTGAGAATTTTCCCTGATGAGTGTAGTACAAGCCCAGGGACAGATCCTGGTCACAAGGCTGCATAAGAGCCATAATCCAGGTGGTTCAGGAGCCTGCCTGACCTTCTAGAATAGTGATAGCTGCAGGAGCAGAAATGAAGACAGGCTCAGGGTCCATGCAGGTGCACGAAGAGGTTTTTAGCACTCTGAGCAGGGCAAAGCTACCTCGTGTCCTTACCCCAGGAAGTGAATCAGTTGTTACTTTGCCAGGTTTAGTTTGGCAGTTTTTGAACCTCCACATATTTGTGGTTAATTCCAAGGCCATATCTACTCAGAAGCTTCTGGGTTTCTGAAGGCTTTTCCAACCACTTGTGGTTTTCTTCTCTGCAGAGAACATTGATCTTTCCCCCATAATCTAACCTGTTCCTTGACTCAGCAACGGCCTCTACATAAAGAATCCTAGTGAGTTAGAAAAAAGAAGGGTTTTTCTTGATGCTTTCAGCCATAGCACTTTCACCAAGGCCTGGCCTTTAGGAAAGAGGCCAGTGAGCTGTCTCATTCCAGGTGGCTGTGTCACTAGCTATCTCCATAATTAAAGATCCATCCAGTGTGTGTCCTTGGATGCAAAGGAGAGATGCTCCCCACAGGCAAAGTAGGGGAGGTTTCCCTTTAAAGCATAGACAGTTCCTGTCCCTGCTCTTATCCTATGTCTGAAAACAAAGACTTGGAGGCATACACACAAGGGACATTGACTCAAGAGAGGCACTGAGAGGTCCTCTATAGCAGATTACGTTCATTATTAATATAGTTGATATTTGCAGGAGCCAGCATTTGAAAGGATTAACTTGTTTTTTTCTCCTAACACTTTCTGAGATAGGTTCTATTATTATGTCCTTGGTATAGCTGGGAGAAACTGAGGAACACAAAACTAGGTGGTTCACACAGGCAGGGAGCCTCAGACACAAGCCCAGGCAGCAGTCTCCAGGGCCCTGGCTCCCACCTCCACAACTCCCAGACTTCCTGAGCCTCTGAGGAGGAAGGGGTGTGGCTAACATGCCTTTGCCTCAGGACTTACTATAAAACTTAACAAATTTCTTTCATTCACTAAGCCATAGGAAAGCATCTTCACTATTGTTCCATCAAAAGAAACTAATGAATTGACAAAAATTACACATATTCAAAAGGATTTCAAAAACATCTCTGTAAAAGAGGAAGTAGAAAATGGATTTTATAAATAAAAGATATCTGAAAATATTCTCCATTGATGATTCAAAAAGACTATGGCATGCTGGCAGCATTTCAAATATCTGTAGTCTTAAAATAATGGTAAACTGTGACAAGATGATGATGGTACCATGCTTTTAGCCAACGAGTACAGAACGATCCTTCATTTTACAGAGCAAGGGGCACCTGTGAATTTTACTCCCAGGAGTCACTGCAGCCGGGTGATAAGGACTCAGACACATTTGTGTTTAATCCAGCCTCTGCCACCTACTACATATGTGCCCTGGGACCAGTTCCTGAACTTCTGAATGCTTAAGCTATTATATTTATCAAGCACAAACTATGTACATACATAAGCTACTTTAATCTTCACTGCCTCTCCATAAAATACACTTCAACCACATCATCATATTTCATAGACACAAATTAGTGCATAGAGGTGAAACCTTATTTAAATTCATACTTCTTCGAATTTGAAAGCTGGAAGGCGAGATTCTAAAGGCATGCTCCTTAGCATTCTCTGACAGTTTCCTCCATCAGGTGGAAGGTTGGTACTTACATTCCTTATCCTCCTTTTAAAATAAAATATTTTTTATAAAGAATTCCAAAAGAATTCCCAATAAGCCATAGTTAAATAAACTATTAGGTTGAGTTCAGAAATGGGGATTAGTACAGGAGCTAGAGTAATCACATAAAGTCTAGGTTAGGAGAGGCCTTTATACAGGTCTATTTGTTCAACTTACCCTTAACTACCAGCCTATTCAGTTTTCATGTAGAAACATGAAGGACAGAAGTTAATTGAGAGGTGGAAATGACATGCCCATTATACATCTGTGTGCACATATGCACTGTTTCAAGTATGCCAGAGCATGTGCAAGGGTAGAGAGGTCTCAGGATCTGATTCTTATATATGACTCCATCCTAAATTCATATTTTAAAAAAGCTATTCAGGAAGAAATATCTTCATGATTTCCTTCTTGTAGTTTCAAGAACTGTGATTTTGAAATAGGAGTTTGAATTAAGCATTCAGAACTTAAGATGTTTTTTGCATACGAGTCACACTTAGGAATAGTGGGGGAAATCCTATATCCTATGTAAACAGGCAGAGGAGGGGAACTAGAACTAATGTCAACTTGCCTCCAGCAACACACCTCAGGCATCTCTTTGAAAATAGACCTTTCATCAAATTTTCTCTCTTATCTTTTTTGTTTCATGATAACTTCAGAAATATTTCTCATTTTTATTGCAATTTTCATCTTGGTAATACTAGTATTGTTTAAATGTAATAGAATGGGCACTAAATATGTAACAATTTATTATGCTTCATTTGTAAAATGTATATCAATCAGTTAAAATGAGTTATGGAAAGGAGACAGGGACATAGTGTTTCAAGATTAAAACAGTTATATTTACCTGTAACCAGTGTTTATGTAATAGAACAGCTACCATTTGCTATTTTGCCCATTAATTTATTTCTCTTTAATTATTTCCCAATAGTCACAACTTCTGCAATTTCAATGTATCTCAGTGGCTGAGACGTGAATATTATTGTAATTAATACAAATGTTCTCAAACTTATGAAAGATCTACAGCAATTTTAGAAACAACAGTAAATATAATTAATCATGGTAAATTTGATGGTGCTTATATACTAAATTCTGTCTAACATGTAATTGAGATAAATTGTTCCTTTGAAAAATGTTGAAAATGCAGGTATTTTCATTTACATAAATAAATTTAATTATCCATGGTGAAATATGGAAAGAAATATCTACTATTCATGTTAATATACTTTAATTTTGAGAGTATATTACCATGTGGCTCTGTATGAAACTTTAATTTTATAGATCTTTATCTCCCATCCTACCTTAACAGTTGCTATATCAAAAATGTTGCATCCTCAAAAGAACACATACTTTTAGATAGGAAAAAATAAAAAGAGATTGCTTTGCCTATAGAACAAAGTAAAATAAATGTTCAGGTTTTTAAAGAAAAGAGATTTTCATATTATATTAGTCCAGACAAGGGCCAAATGACTTAGGACTCACAAAAAAAAAACTCATTGATTTATGAGAGGTTTATAGGACATTAAGACTGAATGTCATGTCAGTTTTTAGTCATTATTACGTATATGCAAAAGAATTTCACGAGTTAGTATGAGTTGAACAGATTTTACTTTTCCACCTTCTCTAACTATTTTTAAAGAAGGCCACTCTCTCTCTTGGGCATAGGTGGTCTTTATGACCAATGCATATATTTGAGTTGGCTGACTCAGAATGCTGTGGGTAAAGAGAAAGCAGGCTAACTAGCCCACACAGGAATGAGCTCAAAGTTTGGTAGAATTAGGTTCTACCAGCAAAAATGACTAATTATGTCTAGAAATCCACACCTGAGGCTGTGCTTGCCTTTTTCTCATTCCCTTTTTTCACTTCCCTACTGCTTCTCCTTTTTAATTGAGGGCCTCCTATGGGACAGGGAGAGACGTGGCTGAAAGATCAACTACTCACCAGTGAACATTTCTGGGCCTGAAGTGACTGAACAAAGAGAACATTTGGCAGACCTACTGGGTAGGCTTAAATAATGAAACATGCTTGTTACACATCAATAACACTCCAGCAACTTATCTATGATTAATAGCATGTTTTAACTATTCTGTTTAAAAGCACTACTTTTAGAATTTAGACTTGAATTTGGGTGAGAAGCCCTGAACTATTAGAAGTTTTTAAGAATTTGTGTTAAATATGACAGTTTGTACCACATTATTGCTCTGGCCTAAGTTTCATAGGTGTTACCTATTCTAAGAATAAGACATTGGCTAATTTGCCTTATGGAAAACACAGTCTATATTTCAAAAGAAGCAAAGACAAAAGTGGTGCATGCTGTGAAGACAGCCCTTTAAAGAATATTGTGCAGTAAATAATCATGTAAAATTTGACAGGACTTAGGGGTATTTAGCCTAAAGTTGTATCAAGGCCATATGTTACTGTAGGCAATCTCTTCAAATGCATAATTTATAACATCACCTCTGTGACTACCTGAGAGACCTAGGTAGAGAGATGAATTAATCCATCAGAAATAGACCCTTAGAGGATTAGTTAACATTTAGCTAAAGTCACAAGGGCAACTGGATTACTAGTTTCAAATGATTCCTCACAGAGGGCTTGTTATATGATACAAAGATCCAATACATTCCCAGAATTTACAATAAATCACTCTGAAATCTTCAGTTTGAATATCCAGGCACAGGAGAGTTTATTGTTGCTTAGGTGTATGTTTTAATTGAGTTATACTATTACCACTAGTAGAGAGAGAGAGAGAGAGAGAGAGAGAGATATCATTGGTGCCAAAAATCAGGTATTCAGATAAACATCAAGATGAATAACATCTAGGGGAAAACAATTATGAGAGGTGAGAGGTAAGGAAGAGAAGAGAGAGAAAAAAAATTAAAATGTAAGAAATATGGAGGAAAAAAGAGAAACAAAGGAGCGTAAAAAAAGTTAAGAGAGGTACAGAGAACTAGAATGAAGGAAAAAGCATTCAAAGTTCTAGGAGCAATTAAATGAAGGGTGAAGAAAAGGGAAAAAATGATAAACAGCATATGACAAGGGATAAAGAACATGATATCATGAGGAGCCCAAACCTGTGGTGTACATGGCTATGAATGGGCCACACTTCATTCTGGAGCTGAACTGGAAGAAAACACACAATGGAGGAAGAAGAAAAGCAGCATATGTGCAATATTTGGATATAGATTCACCCCCTTCTATATTGCTACCAACCCAGGTTTTATCTTCGTTTTTTGATGATGTTTCTTCTCACTCTACAATAACTTTCAGAGGACTCGTTCAATCCCACGGCTTCAGCTCCAGAAATGTTGAAGGCTTTTAGGCTATGGAAATTAAGATTCCTCCACAAGAACATACCCACCTACATGGGACATCTCCCCTTAATGGAACCCTAAGCTTAGCATGTGCACAGCTGAATTCTCCATCTTTATTCCTCATATATGTTCTAATTCCTCCTCCACTCCACATTTTGGTAAATGGTGCTATCTCCGCTAACTTGTCCTAACCAGGAGCCAGGTTCTCTCTGTATTGTTTGTTCTTCTTCCAAATGGCTACTAAAATTTTCCCCTCAGTTATTTCTCAGATTTCCCCCTCTCTTCACTCTGCTGGTCTTCCTGACTAGAGGACTTCCCTTCCTCAGTCAGCTCAACTTCCTATGATAAAATTTGGATCATGTTCCTACCTGCTAAAGGCCATCAGCAGACTTCAGGACCCAGTTCAGCCACCTTTCATGACAAGGCACAACTTTCAAGACCTTACTTGGAAACCTCTCCTCCTTTGCTGCCTACCATCTATGACCTCACTCCCATTCCATGAAAATAACTGTTTAAACCACAGAGAAAAGTAACAAGACCCATGCATTTCTTCCATTTTGGAGTTTTGTACCATCTATATTTTTTTTTTAGAGAGAGAGAGAGAGAGAGAGAGAGAATTTTTTAATATTTATTTTTTAGTTTTCAGTGGACACAACATCTTTATTTTATTTTTATGTGGTGCTGAGGATCGAACCTAGTGCCCCGCTCATGCCAGGCGAGTGTGTTACTGCTTGACCCACATCCCCAGCCCACATCTATATTTTTAAGTTGGCCATTTATATATAGATTGAAGATTTCACTGCTAAGTATGGTTTTACTTGTATTTACAGAGCAAAATTTTTCAAGTAAAAAAGGTAAGGATTGCTTACTATAGCCAGATGTATTTTATTTATCTCTTCCCCCAGATGACCCTTTAGCTAGACAGGGCCATATTATAACATTTAACTCACAGTATAACTTGTCCTTATACGTGTTGATGCTCTGCTATTTTTCTGTGGGGCTGTTCTTTGAGATTCACTTTCTCAAGGGGTAGTGCTGATTAAGCAAACACCCTAGCATGGTACCTGCACATAACATGGGCTCATCTTCCTTATAAAAAAAAAAAGAAAAAGTGCTTTCTCATATCCTTGAGAAACCCAAATATACTAGCATGTTAGCAATAATCACTATAAATTCCCTTGCAGGGAACCAGCTTCTAAGATTTTCAGAGCTTTATGCGTTATAAGGCACAAAATTCTTGTACTATTCTGGCATAATATATTTTGTATGTTCATACAAAACACAGCCATTTACTCCAAATTTCTGTCCCATAACCTTGAATGCTACATGATGAAAAATGTTAGCAATCACAGAGTCACAGATGTGTCTTGGTCATCAGCGCCAACACAGTAACTAAATATTTTTACACATGAAGCAACCTGGCAAACAATGGGAGATAACTAAATTTTTGGCAACAGCTGGGGACTCACCTTTTCTTCATTACCAACACAACTCCAAGAAATATAATAACGAACAGCAAGATGCCAGCAATGACTCCAGCAATTTTAACCGTGTGGTCTGTTTGTTTCTCAGGTTCTGGGACTGGTTTTGGAGTGGCAGCTCCTGAAGATGAAAGGAAATGAAACAGGAGAGAGAGAGTGGGTAAGAGAATAAAGATGTTACATTTAAATTTTTTTTCTGCGTTTAACAGAGTAATAAGACTTATCAGAGCCAGCAGACAGAGGAGCTTTGATTTTTTTAAACAGCTTTCATATGCACTGAAAGGACTATAATTGTTCACGTTGTTCTTCAATATTTTACTAAACCACAGCACACCCACGTCTGACCCCTTTATGAGAGACTCCTCTCAAATACAGTTTTAAAATATTTTTATTATCTCTCTTGGCTCCTGCTCTTTCTACCATTTTAAAACTTGCTAACAACACAATAGCTATCCCTAAGCCTTTATCCAAATTTGATTTGCTGGAACATTTTCCTCAATTATTTTTCATAAATGAAGCAATAATTCCATAACATATTAGCCCAAACACCTGGAAAAGTAAGATAAGCTCATTTACCATGCATTTTACCAGCAATTGTTTTTTAACACAATAGAGTTTTTCCCCCTTGCCTTTGGAAATCAAAATCTAGGTCACATCTGGTAGGCAAAAGACTCCTTCTAAGCAATTTATTCACAAAGTGGGAAGCAGCTGGTGATCACACCACTGGCACCCACATTTAATATCTGTTTAAATGAGATAACCAGGGACTTAAAGAGGCGGCCACGTCTCAGCTCTCCTGGCTTCCCATTTCCAACACACCGTTTGTCCTTTTTACGATATAATGTGATGGAATGTCAAATCCATGTTTGATGAAACATAAATTTCCTCTGCTAAATGAGCTCACAATGAAAAATATTAGGAATGCAATGTTCAATTCACTAAACAGAAATTATTTTTTTCAGAGCTTCTCCATGGCATACCAGGATGGGATGGTGCTTGGTGTTTGAGCTACCATGCAACCCATACTTGGTAGACAAAGGTTATTTCATGCCCAAACTTCTCACCTTAGACTTTTCTTTGTGCTTTTGTTGGTAAAAATGTAATTAAAATTGAATCAACTTTTCCTCTCCTTCTGTAGGTGTTTCTACTTAGTAATCCTCAATTCCTGACAATTGAAATCTCACCACATCTGTGCCTTTGTGCACAGAAAACTAGACAAATTCTAATGTAAGTCATGGCTGAGAAATAGGGGGTGTTGGAACATGCAAATCTCATTTCTTCCTCATATCAAGATTTTTTCCAAGAAACCTTATATCCTGAACATGGCTGTGACCTGACCTGACAAAGTTGGTCAAGATCAGGTGAGAGATTTGAAGTAAAAGATTCAAGGCCATGTTTATCTTGAGATTCTACCACAGAGGCACACTTAAAAGAAGGGATAGTCATAATGAGAGCACACCTTAAGCAAAAACCATTCTGGATAAAGCTTTACAGGCCACTTTTATTTATGACGAGGTCAAGAGATATTCTGCTATTTTGTTTGAATGAATGTCCCTTATACTAGTTGTCTAGTTAGATGTTGAAAGTATTAATGTTAATTATTTTAATGGACATTATACACCTGAAATATCTAACAAACCACTGGAATATACAACCAGATGGTCATCTTGGAAGAAACTCTTATGTTAAATAAATTGTTTAGAAAAACCTAAAAGTCGGGCTGGGGATGTGGCTCAAGCAGTAGCGCGCTCGCCTGGCATGCATGCGGCCCGGGTTCGATCCTCAGCACCACATACAAACAAAGATGTTGTGTCCGCCAAAAACTAAAAAATAAATATTAAAAAACACTCTCTCTCTCTCTCTCTTAAAAAAAAAGAAAAGAAAAACCTAAAAGTGAAATGGGTATGTCATAAAAATAAAAATTAAAAAAATCATGCAAAAAGAAACAGTACTTCAAATTCAGAAACTGAAAAATTCCAATGTTTTGCAAATTTTATTTTATGTCATATATATATATATATATATATATATATATATATATATAAATGTGGATTTTACTCTTCCAAATGCTCACATATTGTAAGCCATTCCATTTATCTCATTAAGTTAGCATTTACCAGTTCTCCAAATATATTTTCTAAATACATAAATGATTTAAGATTTTTTAATTTCATTTTTGGTAACTAAATCATGTTAGTAAATGCAAGAGTTGGGGGAAAAATGTTTAGAAACACTTTAGTTAAAAAATTTAAACATAAAATGTAGTAAGATACAACCTATATATCATAAATACTCAGTAACAGATGAATAAGTCTCGTTAATAGTTACATTTGCTTCTGTTGAGTGAATAACTGGCTATCTTTATTCAGCATTTTACCTGGGCTCATTAAGAACTGTTCATGACTCTTCTGCTTTGGGACAAAGACAGGTAGTCACCCTTAGTTGTTTGTTCCCTGTTGGAACACAGGCAAGCATATCATTATGCAGCCATTGTAAGCTCCATATTATCATTCTTTAGGACTTACTTTTAACTGATTTCCCTTTGCAGGTCAAGAAAATGAAATGTTCTCTTTCTGCGTGACATAGTTGCAACATGATTATGATAGCAGTCATTTGCAAAATGGCACAGTGACTCAAAAAAATGGGGACAGTGGCCCATGATCAACCTTCTGATGGGTTCAGGAGTTTATTTGGGTTTAGGTTTCTCTGATAAAGCAGGGACACAACCACAAAGTGGAGATGAAATAAGACACATGCCTCAGACAATCTGATGAGCATGTCCTTGGCTCTGGGTGCTCTGTGGGTGCAGGTGGTGTCTGCCTTTCTCATGTGTGCTCTGTCCCTCTTGCCCTTCCTAAAATGGGCATGTCTAGAACCACATCTCTTAGGTTGCTCTTCTCCCTGCTTTCATTTCTTTGGAAACATGTGCCCGTGGTTAGGAGCTATCAATAACCTTTGGACAATTTGTGACAGATTATGATTGCAACTGATAGTTGCTTTTTTAAAAAAAACATTATTTTTGTCTTTCCTCACCGGCATCTATGAATTTAACAGCATGATTTACAAACTGCTTGGCAAAAGAGTTGTTTTTGTAATATTTTCCCCTCTGCCTTATTATTTTCTTGTCAGTATTCCAATGGAGTATAAACTTTTATACTTTTTTCTGTATAAATTCTAATTTTTTGAAGAAAGGCATTTTTTTTTAATCTTGTGTGCATTTTGTTTAGAGAATACTGTATATTTTGTTTCATTTGAGAGTGGGCATTGGCTAATAAGCTTGACCATATTAACAAAGATAATGAATATGCAAAAATATTACAGAGACTAGAAATGAGGCTACTGAAATACAGCACACACTCCTTGCAGATGCCCAATCTTGACTCATAGTGCCAGCTCTGGGTACTTTGTTTTAATGACCAAGCAAATAAAAAAGGGTGATATTCCAGTCCAACTCCATTATTTAAAGTTTCAATTATGACATCTAGTATGAATAAGAAAGTTCAGAAGAAAGGGAATGATTATCCAATGCGGTATTTGGTTGGTTTTCAACTTGGCTGGAGACAAGTCAGTTTTGGCCCATTTCTGAATGTTAAATTAAATAACAGCAGCAATCTGGGCCTAGAACAAATGTACTTAGCCACTGGCTTGAAGTCTAGATCTGATGCTGACTACTGAACTGGCTGCACAAATTCTCCCAAAAGTCTGAAGGGGACAAACCCAGAAGGCCACAAAGGCCATAACTGATGCCTGGAACTACTGACTGTACTCTGAGTGGCCTTACCTGGAAAGAGCAGACACATTCTCAGAGGCCAGGTCAGAAAAGGTTGAGGGGACAGCCTGGCATTAGCATACCAATGGAAGTCCTTGCAAAACACTGATTAATGCCAGGCTGACCCTGAATGTGGAAGAAAACATCAGCAATGATGTTCTTTTATTCAACAAGTGTTTCCCGAGGACCTAATAATGTGTCATGCACTATATTCGGTATATATGGCAATAAGCAAATCGACAAGGCAAAGCCCTCTGTCTTCCTGGAACTTATGTTCTTATGGAGAAAGACACAAATGTAAACAAATAGGGTAGACTGTATGTGAACAGATGCTCTGCACTCTCCTTGAGTGCGGAGAGGCATTCAGCAGAATGTATGGGTTGGTTAGTAAGATGGGAATCAGAAGTAATCACTGAGAAAATGGCACTGGGCTGAGACCTGAAAGAGAAAAAGGGTGAGATGAGGTGAAGCCTCCAAGGCAATGGTAAGGAACAGTTCTGAAGTGCAAGATGAGGTTGAAACACTAAGAGGGACTGGAGTGGAGAGAACTGGGAAAGTGGGGACATGATGTTGCAGCAAGAATTCTGCTTTTTCTCTATTTCAGATGGGAACTGCAGGAGGATTCTCAATACAGGAGAGAGGTGATTTGGCTTATATTTAAGAGGTTCATCCTGGCAGCAGGTGGCATAGCAGACTGTAGGGGGTTCATGATGGTAATATGGACATTAATTTTAAGGCTATCACAGTAACTCAAGCACAAATCTATGGATGGCTAGAACATAATGGTAGAAGTAGAGTTGGGGATATGAGGTCCAACTTGACATATATTTTGATGGCCGGGCTACTGGTCAGTGAATTAGATGTACAGTGCTTTAGAGTAACATCCACTTGCACTTGGTAGGAGTTGCATGAGAGATAAAGGTGCCATTTACTGAAGAGAGTAGTGAGTGTTGGAGGAACAAATTTGGAGATTGGGTGGAGAAACCATGAATTTAGTTTTTAGTCCACTCAGGTTTGAGGTACTGACATCCAAAGGAGATATTAAACAGGCAGTTGGATATACAGGAGAGAGATCTCAGTTTAGAACAAATTTTGGACTTTCATAATAAAAGAAGATGGTATATAAAGCCATGAGTTTGCATGAGGACATTTGGGAAGTGAACACAGAAAAGAGAAGGTGACTCACGAGGAGGGACTAGCCAGCTGAGGGAGGAGGGAAATTGGATAGGAGTAGAAGGAGCTGAACATAGACAAAGTGGGGCCCTCCTGGTAGAGCAGTCAGGAGGCACGCAGGGAAATCAATTGAGTTTTTTTTTTTTTTTTTTAATGAAGATGGGGGGGAATTACAGCATCTTTGAGTGTCAATGCTAATGGTCCATCAGAGAGGGAAAGGTTGACCATACAGGAGAAAAAAGGAGATGTGCATAGGAGCAAAGTCCTAGAAGGCGCAGGAAGGTGGGCTCCAGGACTCACACAAGCAGAGGAAATGTCCTGGGTTGGGGCAGATGCCTTAGGGAGATGAACAGCAGCAAGGACAACTCACAGGCACAAAGGCTTGCAGGCAGGTTGACACAATGGTCTGGGGACAGAACATTCTGGTGGTTCCTTGTGATGGCCTCATTGTCCTAGTGTAAAAAGCAGCAAATGGATGAGGTGAAGAGGTGGAGGAAATTCAAGGGGGGAGGAGACATGTTGGAAGAGTGGTCTGGAACAGCCAGAGGTGAATGTGCAAGCCTGGAGGTTGGGATGTGGGGAATTGCAGGTGGCTGGCCTGGAGTACAGAGGACTAGAAGAAGGTTTTGGGAGAAGGATAGAGAAAGGAGTAGAGGTTTACAGGTGGTAAGGGAATAGACAAATGGTAGAAAATGAGAGCTGAGCTACTAGCTCTTGAGAAAAAGGCACAGTGAAGTCTGTCTTAATGTCCTCAAAGTTGACAGTGACAGGGAGATATGAGGTTTGGGGACAGGGGCTGTGATTCATTCAGGAAATTCTTTGACCTGTATTCATGCCTCATAACCAGGGTGAAGGGGAAGACAAGGAGGGGGAAAAAAAAGGCAGAGTGTGAAACCTACTTGGAGTTGTATTCCAGTGGTGGGAGGGATTTGACCAGTGGCCATATCAACGGTAGAGACAGATCCTGGAATATCCAGATGTTACCCATTACCACCTACATATAATGATCACAGCACTGGACTTATGTAGAACAATCCTCTTCATATGACACAGCCTTCAAAGGAACATCCTTATTAAGTTCCTTGCAGGCTCAAGGTATCATAACTAGGCTATGCGGGGCAATTAGGCAGAAACAAGACTGTGCCTTCATCATGCAGGGAGCTGGTACCAAACATAATATAAGAAGCCATGCAAGTGCCAGAGGCGAGCTACAGAACCAGACTGAGGAAGCATGAGAGAGAATGTGGAAAGGCTTCTTGTCAGAGGTTGCAATAAGGAACAGACTTGAAGGATTTCTGATGAATTGTGGAAAGGATGTCCCATAAGACCAGACAGAGAAGTCTTTAAGTCACATACTAGCTTTGCCTTCTGGAGCTTGGGTACAGGTCTGGGAGTAGTGGAGGAGTGGAGTTGGAACTTGGGCTTAATGGTGCTATGAGCTTTGCCCACTGGATAGAACAGCCTATATTATATTTAATAAATGAGGAACCACAAATAATAATGGGGTTAGGCCTTGTGGAAGGGTAAGAAGGGAACTCAGGAAGTAATGGAAAGTGAACTGCCCTATCAGGCCAGGAGGCTCTAACTTTGTTTTTTTTTTTTTAATATATTGTTTTAGTTGTAGATGGACACAATACCTTTATTTTATTTATTTATGGGGTGCTGAGGATAAACCCAGTGCCTCACATGTGCTAGACAAGTGCCTTACCACTGAGCCTCAGCCCCAGCCCCAGAGCCTCCAACTTTTAAGGTGAGAGGGTTCCTGGGACTAAAAGGACACAAGGAACTCCCTGGGCAAATAACCAGATACACATAGGTGGTGACACTCACAGATGGTGCCTGGGTCTCATAGTGTGACTGGGGGAAAGGTAGTGCAGTTTGTGGGATCAGGTGCCTGGCCTCCTCCTGGGAACAAGTGTGTTTGGCTTCAGTGTTTGAATCAAACCCAAGGACTGGCAAACCAGGTGTCACGATGCCACTCCTGGTGCTTGATGGAGAAAGAAAGAGGAGTTGGGGCAGGAATAAAGGGAACTACTGAAAAAAAGCTTGATACTGAGAAACCTGATGAGAGGATGCAGGAAGAGATGAAAGCAGAGAATAAAAAGGGAAGCTGTGGACATACAGAAAAAACTGTGTCTCTAAATGTGTTTCAAACAGCAATGGCCCCCAAATATACTCTTTAAATTTCAAATGAGCAAACCTCAGCCACTTTGTAGTAGCATTTTTATGAATTTATGGGGCTGGTGATCTATTTTAATTCATTTTCATATTTTTTTACCCTTTTACCTTTGCAGAGGTCTTTCTGTTCTTTATATTAAAATAGCTGCCTTTTGATTTTAGAGATTATGATGAAATAGTTCATTCACATCTTGTTACTCAGAGAAATGAAATTACTTAGTGTTATTTAGGTTTCTTTCAGCTGTACATTAACATTACACATAATCACAAACCATCTCCAAGATTTTTCATTTAAATTACACATCATTCTTTTTCTTCCTTGGAATGCTAAGTCAATCACTACTCCTGAAACAATCTACATTCACACTTTATATGTTATCTGTAACCTGATTATATTTTTGAATTTATAACTCTTCCTTTGTCCCTCATTTCCACTGTAGGGCATAGAGAACCAGGTATGGCTTATAAGTAATTATCAGAAATATTGCTTCTCATATAACACTGAAAGACTGAATTGTTTGAGATATACATACATATCCTCTCTAAAAATTAATCTACTTTTTTGTTTGTGTTCTAATTTAATGACAGTCATTGTTCTCATTTATTGATGTGGCTGACACCCTGTGAATAAAATGATCTATCAAAGGCTTATCACCTGATATCTAGACATTAAAAGTTCCAAGAGAATTATTAGTGCTATTACTATTCTGATGAAATATTTTTCTATTTGAATTTCTCAAATCATGGTCAAGCAATAAAATGAAGAAACAACTTGTCAATGATAAGTTATCAACTGTGTGCACCTTTCATATAAAGTGAATAATTAGTAAAGGGGATCTGAGTGGCATTTCTGAAATTGATGATTTTTGAGAATGACTTAGTTAAGAGTGGAAGTTTCCAACAATTTGTCTGAAACTAAGCTTTGAAGCATTAAAATCACCATCTACTGTCCCTCGAATTTTCTTCCAGGCTTTGTGCTTTAGGTCACAGTCTAGTTCATGTTTAGCTTCTAAAAAGTAATTGTGTGGGAGAAAGGATAAGATAACTTCCTGAAAAAAGTACTAACTGCTTGAAAATCTCCTTAGAGCCTTTTCGATGCCCTCAAATTTGCCATCCATTCTCCTATTAAAAAGTAAGAATACATAATAAATTTCACTTGCTTGCTAGAAGCGTCAATATTTCTAAGGCTCCAACAATGTGCACAGAGTCTGGCAAGCTGCATGTGGATATGGGACAGAATGTTCATGTGGCCTAAGAGCTACACACATATGATCCTTGAAATGTAATGATGACTGGGGGAGGGGGCTTAAGGGGCAGTAGAGATCCTTACATCCTCAGGTTCTCATTTAGTAGATTTACAATTTTTCCTCAATGAAGTGCTTTAATAATTAAAGCTTATATTAATTGTGACATTCTGTTTAATCGATTCTGGGATATAGAGCCTCTGATTAAAGAGAGTTTAAGAATCATTTGCAGAGGTTTTGAAACACGCACATGGCTAGGTTCCCTAAAGATTCCACATCGAAGATCTGGATTAGGATTGAGGAATTCATCTTAGGTGATTCCCTACACACATGAAGAGAAACCCCAACATAGAGGCATTGCTCCTATATCTGTGATAAAAATTTTTCAGTCTGGCAAAAAAAAAGGAGAAAAATTTACTGTGCTATTATTTTTAAAAGATCTCTTGATATAATAAGATCTTGCTTTGCCAGCTAAGTAATGTCTACCATTTCACTATTTGAAAAAGACTCTTCTTCACATTTAAGAGGCAAACCTGGTGGAATCAAAGACTAACTTATGATCAGACTCAGTATGCAGTGATTGGATGATACTCTTAATGATAAGAGCATTTAAATTGTGCTGATAAATTTTCCAATTGCTTACTTAGGAAGGAAGAAGGCTAGGCTTTTGGAAGACCTATTATGTGCTAGGAATCTTATGGAACTTTTGTTTAATACACCATGAGGTATATTAATACTACTTTACAAATGAGACAACTAAAGTCAGAAGCTGTCAGGGTCCAAAGCTCATCCTAAATTGTTGGGAAGCAAAGTCATGGGGCTACATTCTGCATCCCACTGGTCTGACAATGAAACCAAAGCCCACTCTAGTTTCATTATACCACAGTGTCGAGCCTCACACAAGAATGAAAAATAAAAATGGCAGAATAATGCAATAAGAAAAGAAAAATCCTGAAACAAAAATAGGATGAATATTTGAGAATTTTGCTAGCAAAGGACAGAAAACAACAATCTGGTAATAGAGTCAATCTAATTTGATTCCACTGTGTACGTATGGAATGGAAGGCATAGAATTCTTCCAGAGGTCAAGGTGCTGCAGAGTAGAGAGACAGAAAATAGAGATAGAGTAGAGATCCTGAAAAGGAATCAAAGAAAAGAAATAGGAGTGATTGTCAGGGTAGAAAGGAAGGACTGTGAAGAATGAGAAAGGAATTAGGGTCATTTTTCCACTCAAGGAGACAATGAACAGGTGTAGTGACATTGTCTCCCATTGGAGTTTTCCAAGAGTAAGGACATTTTTTACCACCTTTGACTCCTAGAGAGCCAAATGATGTTTTTAATATACTGATCACTTGACAAGTCCTTGCTGAACAAATGTCATAAACTACATAGAAGACATTTATAAAGAGAATAATGGAAACCCCATGTGGTCTATGTATGGCTATAAAAAATACTTTTTTATTTTTATGGTGCTGGGGATGTAAACCAGGACCTTATGTATCCTTGGCAAGCACTCTACCACTGAGCCACACCCCTAGTCCAGAAAAATACTTTGAACACAAAGGTGTAAAAGCAGAAGTTCCAGTTCTTACAGAGAAAGACTGAGACAGGCTTCTCCTTCTTTCTGCCTAGAATTTAGTAGGTACCCAATAAAAGTCAAAGCAAGTAAATGATTTTGATTGTATATAAATGATATTTTGACCCTCAGCATATAAGACTGAAACAAATTATAAAGGATATATATTCTAACCTTAGGTTGAAGAATAATCACTTGGCACTAGGTCATTTTCCAATATCATGTTCAATCTCTAACAAGCCTAAGAATGCTATATTTTTCTTCAGTTTCCACTTTTCTACTCCCCCACCCTGGTTTATCTCTTTTCTGCACTTTTGCTTTTTACTCCCAAGCAGATCCTTTCTAATCTCTTTTATAGATTGCAAATTCTATTTGGTTTCGTAAATAACTCTAACCAGTCACTCTTTCATTTAAAAATGAAAACCAAAAACAAGAGTAATGCTTATTTCGAAAGGCAATCAATCTGTACATGGTGGCACACACCTGTGATCCCAGTAGCTTGGGAGGCTGAGACAGGAGAATCAGGAGTTCAAAGCCAGCCTCAGCAATGGCAAGGTGCTAAGCAACTCAGTGAGACCCTGTCTCTAAATAAAATACAAAATAGGGCTGGGGATGTGGCTCAGTGTTTGTGTGCCCCTGAGTTCAATTCCTGGTGCCAACACAATAAACAAGCAATCAAGAACTCCCCTGAGCTGGCTCCAATCTCTTAACTTTATGCCTCTCCTCTGCTTTTTCTTTGTTCTTTCACCTTATGTATCAACAAAAAGAAAATTTTCCCTGTATGCCTAACATCTCCTCTTCTCAGGGTATTTATTCCTGCTATTCCATCTTCAGGACAATTCCCCTATTCATTTTTTCTTGGTTCAAATCCTACCCATTCTTCAAAGACCATATTGCCCCAGTGGCTGTGTAGGAACAGCCATTCTCCTGTGGAACTTCTGTTGCACATTGCTTCACCTCTCCTGCATAGAATATACTATTTTTAAGCTTTGGTTCAGTTATTTTGGTAAATTCTTTATATCATATATGAAACCATACAATCTTTAGGACAAAACTGGTGACAATCATCTCTGTGCTCTTCATATTGCCTGATCCCTTATCTTACATTCCAGGACGTTTGCTGAATCAAAACTTTCTCATAGTAAACCTCACTTAATCTTCCTGTCTCCCTCACTTGCATTCTTTTCACAGCCTACCTATTATCTTTTTCTACTTGTATTGAAGTCTTCAGATATTGGGCAATAGGCATGAAAGAAAACAGGAAGGAAGAATATGTAGAAGTGGATAGTAAAGGCAATAACCAGTCCTATTCCCTTGTCTTCCTGCAGAGATCCTCAGTAGTGATTAAGAAGAGAGGCATGAGCTGGGGTTGTGGACTCAGCAGTAGACAGCTCACCTAGCACTTGCGGGGCCCTGGGTTCAATCCTCAGCACCACATAAGGGTGGATAAATAAAAGAAAGGTATTGTGTCCATCTACAACTATAAGAGAGGGGGGGCATATTCAGGTAGCATGGGATCATGTTCAACAGGCATCAGTACAACATGCCAAGAGAGAAGGACAATGTTCAACCAAGGACTCCACTGAGGGTGGCCAAAGAAGAAGGGATCTTCTTAGTACACTGAGGAAAGATGAATGTCCTTACCAGGAAATTTACTGACCATCAATGATAAAATGAGATTAACAGACAGAAAGAGCATGGAAATAAATGCCAGTGGCAAAATGTTATATTTCCAGCTGCCAAGCAGTGAAATATATATCCATCAAGGTGCTAAGACAGACAAAAAGTGAGTATCTATCAAGAATAAAGTACTATGAGCTCAAAACTTCTAATGATTAAGTGTATACAGACCACTTTTCATGCTCATATATGGAATTTGTTTTTGATGTCTTTAAACTAGCTAAAATTTCTTCCAAAGAGTAATTAGAATAATGTGGGGTCTTTTGGAAAGAAAAAATCCTGGAAATACCTAATAAGATAATGCTAATTAGATTCACACTAGTAAGAACAATTTTATTTCATTAAGTGGTTTTCTCATTCCTATGATCTGTCAAGGGAGCATTTTCTAACTCCTTTATTATTCATGGAAGAAGTAAGGCAGAAATATGAATAATTCCCTTTAGTAGGCCCTTTCATTGGCTAATGGACACATGTAAATCACTCTGATGAATTCTTTCCTTGTGTGCATGTGTTGCATTTGTCCCTGGACATACACTGATAGCTAAAGAGATTATTCAGACATATAAGGGCAATCCACCATACTGATAATTCAACAAAATAACTTCATTTTTCATCATGTTTACTGTGAAGCTATGTATAAATAGTCACGCAAAAAGAAGATATTTACATCACTGTGAGGAAAACACTTACACCAAGTCACAGATAAAAGTTCGTATACCAATGTGTGTTTTGACCAAGAGCTCCAACTTGAATAAAATATAATTAATAAAGAAACCATAATTAATAATTGTATCATCAGCAATCCCAAGAAGGAAACTGTACATAGTAAGTGAACATCAATTACATTGGCTGAGTGATGTTTTTCTTGGATATTTATTTACTAGACTCAATGGGAAAGCTCATCAGAGATATTGATAGATGTGCTGCGCAGATGTCATTTATTAACTCCAAGGCAGGTGCCAGGCTTATTTTCAATTATCGTTTCTCAGAGATAGTTATTTACTGTTCTAAAAATCAAAACAACATATTGAAGAAAAGGGGTAGTGGCACTCTACTTCTAAGTAACATTTGCCATTCCCTCACAAACTGCTTTATATTTTTCCAACTTCATATTTGGTGACTGAAAAATTACTAAATGAGATCACCTATGACCCATCTTAATGCTATTTTATAAAAGTGCACCCTCTCATGCTCTCTTGAGAACTGATGCTACTGAAGGACAAAGAAACCCAGGACACCAGGGACAATGGGACCCCAATGGCAAGGAAAGCAAAGGAGGCCTGAGGCTTTATTCAGTATGCTGGCTGTGGAGAAGCTCAGAATGGGTTGTACACTGCTCTGGGCCATTACTGCTTCAAATAAAGTAGCTGTATTTGAAAATAAAGTACCTATTCTCATCATGATCATCATCACCATCATTGCCAGCAGAAAAATAATAGCCTGGGTCATGCTGATGCTGTTTATAACCCAAAGACTGGCAAATGAAAAGTATCATCCGTGGGGGACTCATTACAGGTCTTGACATATGATAGAATAATAATGTTCCTCTCATGCTTGAGCACTCCTGGAAACCACAGCATTCACATGGTGTTCAGGTAAATAACACCCTATATACCATTGAGAAATCCATTTCTTGGGAAGTTCAATTTTGAACTTCTGTGACTGGCAGTGGCCTGGATTAATTACCTAATTCTCTTGAAAGCTTCAAAGGCCATAAAGCAATACTATATTAGAATAACAACAAAGCCACAATAGCAGCACCTGCCATTTCCTAGGCCTTTACTCTGAGCCAGCTGTGTGATCAACTTTATGCCCATTATGGTGTTCAGTATATAGGTTAAGAAATAATAAGGTTAAAAAACAGTATTCTCCCTATATCACAGATTTGGAAGGTACGATTTCAAGAGAGTAAGAGATTTGCTCAGAAGCCTGGACTTGTAATATACTACTTTCTGTATAAAGTACAAGCTTTGTAAATTATGTGCACTGGGATCTAGACTGCCCATGTGAACTACTGAATTAAAATCAGGGACAGAACACTTAGGTCTAGATACCTATCTGATGTGTCTGAAACCTGCCAGAGGAAATGTGCAATGTGGGATTGAAAATGATCTGGATTCTACCACTGAGGACCTTCATTGTTCCTTACTGATCTGGCTGAAGGGAGGCAAGGACTTTCCACTTTAACCTTTGCTTATACCAGGAGGGGGAGGGAAAACAATAAAAGCCTGTGGGAAGCTCAGCTGTATGCTTAGTGACCCACCCCAAGCTTGAAATTTCTTTGAAATTTGTGGTTTGATCTTTTTAAATAAAGGATGTTAAAGAAAGTTACATCTTTATTCCATAATGTATCAATTTTTAATAAAACTAATGTTTTACATTATTTATCATCACAGAAAGCGATGCTCCCAGAAACTGCACCATGCTTGATCCTGCAATGCCATGAAGCCCTGGCTTTCCAGCTCACAGAGCATTTGAGATGGGCCAGGGGCTGAACAAATGGTACAGTTCAACAATGGAGAGAGACCTCTTTCCTCCCCTTTCCTGTAGGACAATCTTGCAGACAATGAAAGGTGATTTGATAAAGAATATACGATAACTATGCTAGAAAATCCATGGCTTGAGAAGGAATCAAACATGACATCCTCTTCCACTAAAAACAACCTTGACAATTACAAAAGTAAAGAAGTAGAGTGTGTGCTGCAGACTGAGCTGCGAGATGCTTTTCACACAATAGAATGGTGTAAGTCAAATCTTAAAAGATTTTGGGTCTTTACCCCACTGGAGATACCAATGAACATATTTTCACACTAAGTGTTTAAGGGGTAAATGAAGTCTTCTAAAAGGACTAAACTTATCCCCTTTTCATTCACCAGGTCTGGCTTCTCCCCTGATTCGTTACAAGGTTGGTAAGACATTTTAAATAAGATATTTTTCTTCAAAAACAAGTATTATTTTTTCTAGATCCATCCTTGATATTTTCTTGATTTGTTGCCTCCTCTTAGGATGATGAAGGAAATTCTGACTTGCTTTCAATTTGGAATAAATATATTGAATTATGCCCCAAAAATATTTCCAAAGAACCATCACAAACACTAGTCATTTTACAATAATTTAAAGATATTTATTTACAAAACAGACTAGTCCGAAGTCAACTAAAAAGTTAAATCATACAGCAGTACAACATGTCCCTCTGCCTATAAATTCTGAGAGAAATTCACTGAGATTCTTAGGTATAAAAATGCCAGAATTAATACTAAACTCTTATATTTTAAAACACAGTAAATATTTTTCTAAGGTATCTATAGGGATGAAAATCAAAGTTAAGACAATTGATAACTATTGATAGCAATTAATGAGTGGCAGACATGTTAGCCACTGAAGGAAAGGGACAGAACAAAAGAAACTAATATTGTCACTCAGTTGTTGTTGTTTTTTTTTTTTAAATTTTTTATTGTGGGTTGTTCAAAACATTACAAATTTCTTGACATATCATATTCCACACTTTGATTCAAGTGGGTTATGAACTCCCACCTTCACCCCATACACAGATTGCAGAATCACATCAGTTACACATCCATTGATTTACA
>NW_025999990.1:50776471-50804179 GCF_001458135.2 Marmota marmota marmota | reverse complement strand
GTGCGGGTGGCGGCTCCGCTCCGCCCCCTCTCCAATTGGGGTCACGCGGTCACCACGCTGGCGAGCCGCTGGGCCTGCTCCGGGCGCTGGCGGCGGCCCGGCTCCTCCCCTCTGGCTCGACGACAAATTGAGGAGACTCGGGTGTCTGTGCCTCACCCCCCCTACCAGGAGACCAACTGTTTATGTCGCCGCTGGTATTCTCAGTTGTTGTTGTTATTGTTTGGTTCTGGGGATTGAACCCACAACTTCATGCATGTGAGGCAAGCACTCTACCACTGAGCCACATCCTCAGCCCATCATTCAGCTCTTATCAATATTTTAAAATATCCCTGGCCTTTCCCATTTTGTACTACTATCAAGGATGCATTCATTTAATTTTACTATGTTGGAAATAATATATTTCTTTTTAGAGAAGGCAAACAATAATTTAATTATCAGTACAAAATCCAAATTTCATTTCACAACCACTGAGTCACATCCTCAGCCCTATTTTTGTATTTTATTTAGAGACGGTGTCACTTAGTTGTTTAGTACCTCGCTTTTGCTGAGGCTGGCTTTGAACTCATGATCCTCCTGCCTCAGCCTCCAGAGCTGCTGGGCTTACAGGTGTGCACCACTGTGACCAGCTGTCAATACAAAATCTTGCATGGAAAATCTTCAACTAATTTTTAAACTGCAGATACTTTCTTTAATACACCTTTTTTCATCTTTGACCAAACTTGGCTTACACTGAGCTCAAAATTTCACTTTCAGTATCTTTTGGATGTGTACAACTCACCAGATTAATATCAAAATGAAAAGGTAGGTTTCCCAAAATACAAAATTTCAATGTATTCTGTCAAGCCCGAAAACTCTATGCATTAAGCAAATAAATGTTAAATGTATTGTTTACTTTTTCTTTATCACACTGCTGATAGAAAGGAAAAACACAAATGATATTGAAAAATTGAATTGTCTGTCTCTATTGGAAGTCTTTTACATAGAAATTCTTAAGTTTATGTAATAAAAATGGAAAACAATGTTCTCTTTCAGTGCAATTTACAGCTTTTAAAATATATTATCTCTAAAATCAAATACTTGACATTTGACTCTGTATTTCATTCCCAAAAATGAAAAGAAAAAAGGAACAGAGCCTCCCATAGCATTGCCAGATCCTCTCACCGTTTTCTTGTAACTATACTGTTTCATAGATGAAACTGTCATAGCAAAATGACAAATATAACATATAAAAGAACAAAAAAGGGCAATAAATCAACAGTGACACTACAGCCCATTAAAATGCAGTCAGCTGGTATTGCAGAAAGAATAAAATTTCCCCCTCACTTTACATTCTTTGTGGCTGGAAAGAAAATCTCAGACTCCTCAAGCAAACCTTGTATGAGCTACTAAAATGCCAACCAAATTCTCTCCATACTCTCCTTTCTGCCCTGGTTTCCACAGCAAAAACACACACCGCAAATATCCTTTATGCCATTTAATCTGAAATGCCCAGAAGGGTTTACAAGGATATTAATCATCCATATTTATATGATATTGCTTTGGACAAAAAATAAGATACCTAGATAGTTGAAAAATGGTCTTTTAATTCACTCACTATTCCAATCTGCTGATTATCAATGTAATGAAGAGTTTGGCAATTTTTATTTATAAAGGAAGCCTAAAGGAGGTATTGTCTTGCCTCATTTCTTACCCACAGTTTCTTTGATGCATCTGGTATAAAAAATGACTCCAGTATAGTATAGATATTATTATGGTTTTGAGCACAACTGAATAGATATTAGCTTACTTTGTTACCTACTAATCATTATTACAAGATATTAGTGAATTTGGTGAAGTTACATGAAAGGTCACAAATATAAGTTACTTGAGAGTAAAGAACACATGTTTTTTGTAGAGCTAGTTATGCTGCAAGTTCTCTAAGAGGATGAGAAGTTCATCAATGTAAAGAATTAAGGAATTAAACAAATTCCCTAATAATGCAGAAAACAGTACTCACAGTACAGTTACATACAGTTATATATTTCAGGGACTGAAAGATTCAACCTTGACATCTGTCAGGCCTAAATGGCATGCACTTCATAAGTCTGTCTAAAAGAAGCTGAACAGAGGTGGTCTACATAACCCTTGGTCCAGTGCACTTTCTGAAACACCACACATTTCAACTACAATCATAGTTGAAAGCTCTTCTGTGGCAGGGATGCTATCTATCTATCTATTTATTTATTTAAGTAGCTTGGAAATGAGTTCAAGCCTTCAAGGGAATTTTATCATTTACGAATGACTTCACTCTGCCAGAAAATAATAGTGAGTCTCTAAGTGTCCTTCAGGTGCTAAACAATGAATGACAGTAGAATATGGCCCCTGTAATATCAGATACAAATGTTTCTATATATTTGTATAGATATTAATATAAATGCAATCAAAAATCTCCTGCGACACAACTCTTCATGGGTCTAAAGGCCAAACTCCTGAGAGGTCAGAACATAACTGTCTGCAGCTAAAGGAGGTGAAATATTATTTTGATGCCAGTATATTCAAACATACAGCTGAGTTTTATTATCCTTAATCAGTTTTGATTCACACAGAAGTGAATCTCAAATGAAGTGGATCATCTCAGGCAGTGGGCTGAAGAAACCATTCCCTGTAGAAGGGACTCAGAGTTCTATTAATATACCTGACCCTGTTCCTTAACTTCCTTACCTTCCAGGCTCACTGCAGACTATCACTCATTCATGGCCAGCACTCACTGTATTAATTTCTTCACATTTAGCTCTTCTAATTACATACAATTACTCTGTTCTTTTATTTTAGGTTGTTGAATGGCATTCCGTTTCTTAGAATGTTACTTTCCATCTTTTGGCCTTGCTTACCTCAACTTGACAGTTTCTAGTGTAAATGGGATGTACGGGGTAAACTGATCCTGTCTGTGCCTCATGAAAACATTTCAACTGCTAGCTAATGTCCCTAGACTCCAGACCAAAGTCCTTAATGTAGCACACAAGGGTACAGTCGCCCTTGGCTACACATACAGCCCTGATGCTCAACCCACACATCCTTGCTTCCTGCTCTCACCCACAATGACCTTTTGCAATTCTTCATGTTTGGCCATGCTTCTCCACATCACAGTCCCTTTGCATCTGCTGTTCCTTGTCACTGACTGAGCTAAAGTTCAGGGAACAATCCTCCCATCTTTAAGCCACACCCCATCTTCCAGCTATTCAACATGGCTAAGATCCGATTTCAGTTGTATATTCATCTTACAAATACATAACCATAGGCCCACAGAAAGAAAAACATCATTTATCTGTATAATAGCCCTGTCACGCTTATGGCTCATAACTAGTACCAAGGATCCCTGGCTGGCCTGATAGGTGAAAATAGAAAATTATATAGGATCTGGGGAGTGGCGGTGAAATAAATAATTCTGGTGCAAGTGAGCTGGCTATTCTTTAAATAAATAAATAAATAAACCTTTTTATAACTCCAGTCAAAAGAAACGGCTGATTAAAAATTGTGTTTTCATAAGTGAATTAAAAAACCATTAGTTTGCGTTATTTGCAATAGAAAGGTCTACTGAATCAGAAAATATATATATAGCACAAAGAAGGGGTATTTTGGATTTGAGTAACATAAAATTGGTCCAAAGTAGAGAAAATAAACTGATTTAAAAATATTTTCCCCTTAATAAAAATCTGTTGAAAATGCACTCATCAAAGTTATGAAAGGTATAAGAAAACTTGAGAATGCATTTAATAAGAAAGGTCATCAGAGTTACTCATTGTTATTCAGAAAATCATTTGAAATACCCTCTGGGTGTCTGCAAGCTACACTGAGAACAAGACAGATGGATTTTGTTTCCTGAAGACTCACTCTTAGAGGGAGACAAAGGCATCAAGAGAGCACGTGACAGTGACTAAGGGCCAGCAGGACATTCCACTTTGGGACAGTTGTCCAGAAAGTCTTCTTTAAGGGAATGACAAGACACTGGCTCTCAGATGTTGAGGAGATGATAAAACTTGATCCTTCCCAATCCAAAATGCTCCAAAACTGAAAACTTTTTGAATACCATGACATCACAGGTGGGAAATTCCACACTATAAAACAGTTTTATGCACAAAATCATTAAAAATGTTATATAAAATTACTTTCAAGGTATTGTATAAGGTATATGTAAAACATAATATTGTGTTTAGACTTGGGTCCCACACCAAGAAATCTCATGGTATACATGCAAATAATCTAAAATCTAAAAAAATCTGAAACCTAAAACCTGAAGATATCAATCATTTCAGATAAGGGATACTCACCCTGCAAGATGAGGTCTGAGGGAAAATCAAGGGCACACAGACAATACCTAATACTGACTGTTGTTCTGGAGAAACAGAAAGAACTGTTAGGGTCTGTAAACAAGTCAAGATGGCGCCTGGCATTTTGCCAGAGGGAGTGGTTTGTGAAGTAACGCCAGGGAGCCATTAAGTGTGGAGATTCCTTATTGGTTGACTGCTGTATCTAGTTTATGTTAAGTAAGATAAGCTGTGTGTAATGTATATATACCCCTCCGGTCCTACAATAAATGGCTCCCACTCCTGCTGTATCAATGTACACAAGTTCCTTGTCACCGCACCGCCCCCCCACCCCCGTTATTTTGCTGCAGCCGGACTGCGGCAAGAACATTGGCACTGAGTGGGAAAGAGAAGAGATGGGGGTACATGGGGCCCATAGCCGAGCCATGAGGCCTTTTATGCTGTGATATGGAAGTGCAGAGGAGGTGGCTATCTGAGGCTCTCAGATAAGTTGGGATGGGACCAGATTTCCATTAGAAAGAGTCCACCTGCTCTGTGGCAAGTGAATTAAAGGGGACACATGAGTGTGACTAGAGATGGTTAAAGTTCTTGGGCAGTGGTCTAGGGGTGGCTGGTAAATGGTGAAAGGTCTTGGATCTGTAATATAACTTGGAAAGAGAACTGGAAAAACTGGGTCTATAGAATACTCCAAATTTACACGAAGAGCCTTATAATGAGAGGTGATTAAAGGAGAAAATTACCATTTTTTTCCCACAGTAAGAATCCAAGGGAATTTCTGTGGCATGATTTTTTAAATGACTGCCTGTTTCTGAGATCAGAACACAGTAAACAAAGAATCCTACCCTCAAGGAGCTTACATTCTAATGGGGGCAGGGGAGACAGTAGCAAAGAGGACCAACAAGTATAAAAGGCACTACAAAAATGGGGAAAGCAGCAGAGAGAAATGCAGACAAGTTGGGGATGCAGTTCTGTAGCAGGGGTAGCATTAAGAAGGACCAGCAGCAATAAAGCAGACTTCTCTGAGAAGTGGGATTGTTATGATCCTTTGTTGAAAAGGTAAGGAGATGGTGAAAGGTTAGCCAAGGGGTTATCTGGGGAGGAGGATTCCCAAGCAAGGGAAAAGCTAGAGCCAAAGCTCAAAGATGAAAGTATGTCTGATTTTATTTTTTAATGTGTCCCCTAAAAGCCCATGTAGTAAAGGCTTGATCACCAGCTTGAGGTATTACTGGGAGGTGGTGGAAACTTTAGGAGGTAGGGCCTGGCAGAAGATAGGTCACTGGGGGTATGTCCTTGAAGGGGATATTTCCTAATATCCTATTTCCTGGTTACCAAGAGGTGAACATATCTCCTCTGCCATTCAATCTTTCTTTTATGTATTGTGTTGACAAGGTCCAAAGGAACAGGGCCAAGTGTCCATGGACTAAACCATCGGAAACCATGAGCCAAATAAACCTTTCCTCTTTATAAGTGTGTTATCTTAATATTTTGTTATAGTAACTGAGAGCTGACTAACATATGTTCAAGTAACCATGATAGAAAAACATGAATGGTGTGTAATGAAGTAAGATGAAGACAAAAAGAGTTAAAAAAGCAATAGGGGCCAGTTTAGTAAGACCTTGTTAACATAACATTGTAAAGATCAGAGTATAGATATTGGAAGATAAGTGGTATAACTTTTGACAAAAAATAAGGAGAGAATTCTAGTTTTATCATATAACAAAATGTCTTTAAGAAGCCTCTGTACTCAAAGATGATCATAAAAGTATAGAAAAAGATGAAGAAGATCATAACAGAATCTAATCTGGGAATTCCAGGTATATATGAAAAATTCATATATGACAATGAGGCAGATTGATTCTATGACAGAATAACTTTATGTAATAAAGAGTGCTGGTCTAACTGGATATTTGTCTGGAGAGAAGTTAGATCTGTTTCCCAGCAATACATCATATTGTATTAATAGTAATTTTTAGGTGAATTCAAGAGCTAAATTAGAGAATACTATGAAAATGTTATAAGAAAATTCATGGTGGCATATACCCTGAGACTTGAGAGGATCTTGAGCAAAAGATAAGCCTTGGAGAAGCATTGAAAAATGAAAAACATTTGATTATTTAAAAATGGAATCTTCTTTATGTTAAATGACACAATAAACAAAGTCAAAGAATAGTGATCAACAAGGAAGAAGATATATGAACCAATACAAAGAAATGTAAATGGCCAATGGTTATTTATTCTAGCTTTGGTAATTGTTATTTAACAGAAAGAAATAAAGTGGGGAAAATCTGACTGTCCATTAGCCATAGTCTTGGTGAATAGACTGTAATATATCCTGACAGAGGAATAATATCAAATATTAAAAAGAGTGTATTGGATTGGCACATGGTGGCTTAAAGGTAAATGTGTGACATGTTAAGTTCAAAATTCAAGTGACAGTGTACTGTTTATATATGATAGTCAAAAAAATGGTGTATGTTTGTATGTTTTCACACACGGAAAGGTGTGGAATTTCCAAAGTTGTTAACTAATATCGGGACTGGGGATAAGTTTATTGTAGAAAGTTATAAGCTTTTCCAGTACACTTGAATTGTAGATATTTTGTTCACTGAAATTTCCCAAGAGCCTCACATAGTATCTACCATGCACTAGGCACTCGGAAAAAGGTGCTCATTGAAGGAATCGAAAGAGTCTGTATTCTTCCCATAATTAAAAGAGAATATTTTAAGGTAGAAAGACACCTGAAAACAACTTTATGAGTAGAAACCACCATAATTCCCACTTCATAGCTGAATAAACTGGTAAGTTATGGGGATGGTAGTAACTTGCCCAAGGTCAGTATGCTGGTGAATTCAGGTAGCTTAGTTCTAGAGCCCACGCTCTGACCACCTCAGAACCTATGGGAGCTACTGCTCAGAAAAGAGCCCTGCTGCAAGGCAACTTCTGAGGTGTTTCCACAGAACCCCAAAGAATACAGTTTGAAAACTCCTGGACCAGGCACTTTATAGGGTTGCCAGCTCTGATGGGCTTTAATCTAGTAACTGATGATGGCATTTGTGGAAAGAAGGATTTGAGATTCTTGCTTTCCCCAACATATCAAATCCCCTCACTCCACAAACCAAATTTAAAGTCATCACCAAATTTAAAGGTCCTTCTTGGGCCTCCATGCCTAATTTTAGCTCTTTCCTAGGGCTGTAACTCATGAACATATTGAACCTGGTACTCTGCTCCATCCTTTGTAAAGATGGCAGGACAAACTTAGAGTGTATTATGTACAGGCTTCAGGACACAGTGAAAATGTTATACTTGATAAGGACATTGCACTGGTGAGAGTCCCAGAAATTTCCTCAGGCTACTGATGTTGAACTTCAATCATGATTTTTGTTCCTTAGGAAAAGTTTTCCTTCTCTGTGACCCAATCGCTTCCATCACAAGAGGCTTTAGAAAGGATACTATGCCAAGTCTAACCCAGGACACCAGAGAGAGGGTATCTCTGAAGGAAAGAAGGAAGGGAAATCCTGACCAAGTCACCTTAGGGCACTGGCAGATATGCCTGAGAGAGGAGCCTGTGTGGGGTGGAGGGCAGAAGAACACTCACTCCTACAGAGGCAGGGACATTTGGGGATTAGAAGGAAACATTCATGGGAGAGGATCCACAGCACCCATCTGTCATTTCTCCAGCCACACTTGGAAGGATGGAAAAGTGGCAGAGAAAGCAGGTAAAGGGATTTCCTCAGGGCTGGGCATAAACATAAGGTGTTGCAGAAGGCAAGGTGGCCAGGAGCCCAGGAGACTGGGGTAATGGTAGAAACCCAAGTGAGGCCTGGAGGGTTCAGGAGAAGCTGAGGGTTTCCAGACAGGCATCAAATACATGCTGTGGTGGGAAGAACCTAGGGCTCCAATCGGAAAGCCTGGGATCCAACTAATTCCCCAGTCTTGACTGAATATGGTACTTCTGAGTCCCATACTGGTGAATGTCTTGCTATTGAGCTTTGAGCTTCCTTTGCCCAGTGGTAAGATGTAAGGATATTTCTCCCCTTGGGGCTATGGTGAAGTGTTAGAGAATAATGCTTGGGGAAGGCTCCAGCTATACTGTTGCATTCTTTCCTCTCGGGGGACCTAGTTCAGTGGCTGCCCTGACATGAATTTATATATATATTATATACACACACACACACACACACACACACACACATTTATATATTTTTAAGGAAATCCCAATCTTTTTTGAAAGCCACAGTAGGGATATAAGTAAATTCCTTAGGATTTATTTCATGATATATTTGCCTCTATCCTGACAAACTTCTTTTCCTGCTGGCCGCTCTTTTCTACAAGGCCTCAGCTATGGCCTCTGAAGAGCTCAACAGCCCTAACAGGGTTTCCAACTGCTCTAGCCCTACTGCTAGAATAATCCTAGCCTGCTGTAAAATGGTTGCCTGAGAAATCTCAAAGCTGCCAGCACCTCAGGACGAGGTCCCTGTCTCCAGCCTCAGAGTGAGTGCAGCAGCCTGACTTCCTTAAGCACCAATCAACAAACACAGAAGGGTTTCTCCTGGACCAACCTTCTGGCTTTTTGTAATGTTTCACCGCCTTACTGAGCCTCCACTCACCCCTCTCCCTACTCTTGCATTGTCCCTTTAAAGGGCCTGGTTACCTCCTTACAAATCAAAATGGAACTTGGCTCCTTCACCTACTGTCAGCAGTTGATGAATAAAATCTATTTTCACTCCTCTATTGTCTGTCTATGTTTCATCTTTGACAATACCGATATGTGGGAATAATAGTTGTCTAGTTCTGAGTTTTTTTATCTAGCAAGAAGCTCTATATGTTCTGATATATCACTCTCACATGTGAACCCTAGAATCACTTTATAAGTATTTCTGTAAATATTTATAAACATTCTAGGCTATAGATCTTATTGTATTATATATATCAAACAAATGGATCATAAAAAATTGTTTAAGGAAATCATCCTCCATAGCGTCTCAGAATTGGCTGGGTTAATTAATAGAAACACCTTAATATAAATGGCCAAAACATATTTATAACATTAATTAGACAAATCTTAAGAAAATGTTCTAGTCTATTCAACTTTCCATTTTATTCCCAAGGCAGTTCTAGATCACGCAACAGTGAATCACAATATAAAGAGAACAAAGCAGAGACTAGATGCATTTCCTGCTGCTAGAATGTAGTACATTCTCTCCAGAGTAGCAGTTTTGAGTGCCTCTACACACACACACACACACACACACACACATAACGCCCCACAATGGGAAAAAGAGATGTCACTCCAGTCAGACATTCTGTTCCTTTTCACTATCCCCTAAGTCTATTGCTTTGGCAACAAATATTTTTAAAAACCATGGATTACAACCATTAGGGAAACAAAATCAATTTAGTAGTTAGGAACAGAATTTGTTAATAAAATGAAATAGCGTGATACAACAGAAGAGGAAACATCAGAGTGTATCTCAGACAGGGGTAGTGCTGGAAGAAGAGTCAGTAAAGCTTTATTTCCGTTAAACCTGCACGTGTATCTATGTGTTTATATTGCATCATGATATATTTCTCACTTTTGACCAAGAACAACATTTTAAGAACAATCTCCAGTGCAACAGCAGAACCTCCTATGAAACACAATTACATTTTATACCTGGTGCTCCTTCTTTGGAGCCCTCTTGGCATCTGGGCCATTTACTCAAAAAATTCAATCACATAGTACTTTTATTGTGGTGGGCAAGTTCTGGATGCTGGCACCAGATCACCAGGGTGCTTGTTTTCTTTGGCAAGCAAGGGATGTGCCATGTACAGCAAGGCAAGCCTAACCAGCATGCAGTGCCTGCTAGTAGAAGAAGAGCCATGATATCAAGGACTTGCAATCTCATGGAAGCTTCCTAATGGAAGGGCAATGTTGAAAAGGATTTGAGGGGCAAGATGTCAGCACAGTTAAAATGAACAACATAACAAAAAAACTAAAGGCATCCCTCCAATATCTCTTATTGGCTTCCAGAAAGGGAAGGACTGTTCTAGTAAACAAAACTATAACTGTTCAAAGTGTCACCAATGTGAAAGTACACAGCTAACCATTTCCTTACTAACCATTTCCTAAGTTGTTCAACATGATGGGAAAGGTTTTGAAACATCAAGTTTACCCCCAACAGTTATAAAATTGCTGTCTCTTCTTAGTTTTGTTAAGTGAAAAGTAGGATGTGATTTTTTTTCATTCATAATAGTATGTGTATACAGAAGTTTACTGATGCTAAGAAACCTGATACCAAGATGTCTGGGCAACCACACTGTTAGAGTTGTTGATCCATACTTTGCACACAGAAGATGCTCAAAGACTGTCAAAAATGATTGAATGAATTGAGTCTCAGGTTTGCATTCTAGACTAAGGAATAAATCTATTAAAAAAGACAGTATTACTGCTACTGAAGTTGATGGCTGGTACAGATGGAAAATGCAAAAGAGATATTGCTTCTCTCCTGGTAAGATGAGCCATCATGAAAACCAGCACCCATACAGAAGCAAGAACAGGAGTCGTTTTCCCACTGGTTTTCGAGGCTTATTCTGGCCTTTCATCATTTTAATCTCTAATAAAACAAAGTGGATGATGCAGAACACATGCAACCTTTAGAGAGATGGCAGCTGTACACTGTGGCAACAATGAGTGCCCTTCACAAACTGGTTCCAAATAACAACCTGTGCTGGGTCTGAAAGTCCTGAAAGCGTGTTTGTTTTCTGAGGTGTCTTCATTACACAATATTCAAAGCTTTACTTGCTTCATACCTAGGAAATACCATGCTTCATTTGATGACAGGATTTTAGGAATAGCCTGTTTCTCGTATGTACTCCTTTTTATGATGTGGGCCAATCATTTTTAAAGATATTCTGGCAAGACTGATGACAGCTCAGATATAATGGGGAAGGAAAGAGTAAGAGTTGCTAAAGGATCTTAAAAAAAAAACCCTGAGATGGACAACAAAGCCTATATACAGTGCCATGAACCAATCTTTAAATGTCAGGGTTGTAGAGAGAAGGATTTCCATTAAGGACAGAAACCAAGCTTCAGGTACTATTCATGGTGGGAGGAACATATCAGAAGTTCAGGATAATGAAGAGTCTCTAACAAGGAGAACTTCATTCATTACAAGAAATATGCATAACACAAACTGGAAAATAAGAGAAACACATATCAGAAAATTGAGAGCTCTTAGGCCCTGAAATAGAGAATTAAAAATATGTATAGAATTCTAGTGGAGAAGGAAGTAGAATTATTCTACAGTTCTTTACCTTATCAAATCAGTGTGTACTTTTCCTCAGTCTCAGCTGCTTTATTTTACAAAATATTGAGCTCACAGAATGGTCTAAATGTTTATGATTTCTTATCCTAAGTTAAGTTTCACCATTTGCTTAAATGTTAGGGGATTTTTGCCTAGTTTCTTACACACACAAAAAAATTGCTGGAGTGAAAAATTATATGTAAAGCAGTTACGTATTTTCTACTTGGCTTTAATCATGCCTAACTACATGCAATAGCCTACACTATCACAGTTCTTCTGAAACTGGAATTTCGAGTCCTGCCCATGTGATTAGATTAGAAATCTTGGTGATGACTTGCTTTAATTGCAGGAAAAAAATTTGGAGTTCACTCTCTACTCACCTGGGATTTAGGATAATTTACTGGACTCCTCTCCTACATAAATTTACACAGATGTCCATACAACTTCAGAGGTAGTAAGAGTGAACAAGCTAATCTCTTGGAATATAGAAGCAACCAGTTCAGCTCCATAAGTTTAAGCCATTCGACTTTACTAAACTTTCCTAACTAATCAGTGTATTTGATGTGCATAGATACTATTGCTCTATATAAGTTCTTTACTTTGAAAAAAGAATCTATAAGCTCTGCAACAATTGTACATATATAAAAAGCAGTTTGTACAGCATCACTCTAAAAAGTTTCAGGGTGGCTTTATTTGATAATACTGGCAGACAGCATCGTGCACTGCTAATAAATGTGCAAGCTAGATACTGTAGTATGAAAACTAAACCTTTCTCACTCTCAACTCTCAGTGCCTTTTTAGATTAATTTGGAAAACTGGAAATACATCTTTATGAATTTTGAAATCCTGTCAATTAATATAATTGCTATTGCAAGTCCAGCAAATTTCATTCTATATCACATTAGGCTAGAAAGGTACATACCAACAGACCAAACACACAATGAAAACATGCAGTGGAATTGTACTTAATGCATGGATATAAATGTGCACACGGAAGAGGCCAAGCATATCACTTAATTTAATACGAGCACAGGTCTGTACCAAAGGTCTGAAACATTGTAAACAGGCCTTAAGCAAAGGAGGAAATGTAGAGGGGAAACAAAGCTGAGAAAAATGAGCAGGAAATGGGCAAGATGACTCATCTATACTTGAACATCTGACCTGTTAGTTGGCCGTCGCCTGCAGCAGGGGCGATGCGAATGTAAGGTGTTGTAAGCTGAGTCACGATTATCGCAGCTAAGGCAAAGGAGGATTTCCAGGTCAGCATGCATGAGGGAAAAAAAAGCCAGACTGAAGCTAGGCTAGCAAGAAGAATCCCCATCAGTATATCAAATCGTCTCAACTTTGTTCCAATAACAATAAAAAGAAAAGGAAAAAAAAAGGCAAGGAAGAAAACATAGCAAGGTGTTGAATTTTATGAACTCTTTTCTCTTAAACAAGCGCTAGTCAGGCAGTAAGATTTCTAACTCTGACACAGTTGCAAGTTTTGGCTGGGATCTTGGATAGATCAACTGAAGGAAAAATAAAATTAAACAAAAAGTTAGTTCTATGTTAACCTGAAGACTAAACTGTTTCCAATTGCAATCCAGTGTGATGTAGAGAGATTAGTTGCTAATTCTGATGATACAAACATCAGGTTTTTAATTTATGAGGTTATTTAAAATGCATTGCTTAAGTATCTTCTCTTCTTGCTAAAATCACCTATGTGAAGAATATTATCCTCTTTCACTAAAAATGTTTTTATGTAGAACAATTCCTCTGATAACTACATTGCATGCAGATTTCCATTTAGGAACCGCTGTTTTTTCACATTAAGAGAATAAAAATTGTGTCTCAAAGTATTAGTTAAAAACAGAATGGAAACTACTAATTGCCTTTGCTATAACTGTCATGGTTAACATGTGACTGAAGAAATGATTAAGATTCTCCAAGTGAACTGGGCTGCCTTCTTGATTTGCCTGCACACCTCTATAGTTGTGTGTAAGTGGTTAACATTTATGACACACAGATATTGAAAAAAAAAGGAAATTAAAACATCAGTTCTAACATGATACAGCTGGAAAATGATGCAAAGAAAAAATATTGGAAAATTAAGGACAGGCTTACATGAAAGATTACTAATTTACATGGAACAGCCTGAGCACTATTAGAAATGTGGCAGCGAGTAAGGAAAATAGATCATCTACCATCTGCAGACAATTAAACCCCAAACTGCTGCTGTATAATATTTTGAAATATCCCTCTGCACCATTCAAACAATGTTGCTTCTTATAACTACAAAACTGTAGCAACTGAGTTTAAAATGGTGAGACAGTCTTTCACACATTATTAATGAATCCATTCTAGTTTTGCTAAGTGAGATGAACAAACTGTGTGGTCCACACAGTTCCAATGCATTACACCAAGACAATTTTCTAGAGATGACATATTCTGCAATTTTGCATATGGATAAACTTTGCACATGGAAAAATGATATTTCTAAGACTTGTTACAAAGTTAGGAGCAATTCCAAGGTCTACATACATTATATTTTTTCTTGGTCATACTACTCATACTTTACATTGTTGTGTATTACAGGAAGATCTGACCTACTCTACTTTTGAGAAAAATGATATTTTATTGAAAAACAGGGCTCTTTTCTAACATTCAAAAAGGGTAAATGGTCTGAACTAAAAGTTATTTGAAAATCACTATGGGTGGTCAGCCAGGCATTCACAAACTATAAAGAACTCAAACCACAATCCAAGGCTAAGCATTGCAATGTGTGTCAGGAAGGATATTTATGTAATCTCTATGTTCCTCTTTATAAAGTGTTTATTTGTGAATATTCTTTTTAGTTCAACCAAAATGCTTGATTGCATTACAAATTACTTTAAAATGAGTCAGTAGACTCACCTCTTACTTTTACAAATAAAGTTTTATTGGGCCAGGTGCAGTGATAATTGCCTATAAATTCCAGTGACTTGGAAGGCTGAGGCAATAGGATCTCAAGTTTCCTGAGGACAACCAGCAAGACCCTGTCTCAAAATAAAAATAAAAAGAACTATATCCATAGCTCTATGGTAGAGTGCCCCTGAGCTCGATCACCAGTCTGGAGGACAAAAGAACTGTTGAAACATGTCCACAGTCAATTATTTAGGTGTTGCCTATGACTGCCTTGTCTAGCAAGGCAGAGCTCAGTAGTTGTGACATATAGTTCACCAAGGCTAAAATAAATAAATAAATACAAATTTATTGTTATTATTATTCTTGCTGTACTGGTCATTGAACCCAAGGTATCATACATTCCCTAGTCCAAAATATTTATTATCTGGTCTTTGACACAGAAGTTTGCTAATTTCTGCCTTGAAATATCAATAAGAATTTATATAAAAGTGAGTAGCACTAAATTTGGCAAAATAAAGCCAGAAATTTTAATCCTATACTTAGAAGACAACATCTGATGGTGATAAAACTAGGGTCTCTTTAGGTATGGAGCTGTGCATGGAAGAGTAAATAATGTGTTAAATAGATCATACATATCTAAAGTGTCATTTCAGTTGCATGCAGAGGAATGTTTTGGAATTAAACTGAGTTGGCATTTACCAAACTCTGTTTTGCATGATCTGGTATTCTTCAAAAACAATTTTGGGTGAAATAAATAGATTCTGAATACTGCATGTTCCTGTATCTAAATTTACGGCCTAAATAATAGGAGATTAGCATATATGAGTAGCCTTACTATATAATTTGTTTTCTCAGATATTGAATACAAGTAATTAAAAGGAATCTTAATTAAGTTTTACATCTAAACATTCTTTTTGGTTCTTTTATCAATATAGTTCCATTCTGTAGCACTATGGCATAGAAATAATGTTTTTAGAACAAAAGTGTGAAAAGAAAAACAGTCTGGAGAAACTTCTCCAAGACACTAGTGATTAAAAAAATAAGTATTCAGATTTCTGAATATGGTTAGAAATTTTATCAGAACAATAGAAATCCTTCAAAGTTTTCTCAAGGTCTTCCAGCAAAGCATATTCCCATTCTGTACAAATTGAGTTAAATAAAATACTGATATTACAATGAAGCATTTTTTTTCATAAAAAATTCACCTTAAACCAAATTATTAGATGGAAAATGTAGTTTGTTTTCATGGTAAGGTTTTTGTAATCTGATATCTCTAGTATTTTTTGAAAAGAATTTAGCATGTGTTTGCACGTAGATTTTCTTCTGACATTTTTCTATACTGCTATTAGTCAAATCATAGCAAGAAAAGAACAAATTAAAGATAAAACCCCCTGCCCTTGAATATAAAACAAACAAACAAATAAACAAACAACCCCCTAAATTTAATGAACTCAAAATTTTCAAAGGTTGATATATTTATCTATCTGTACTTTGAATTCTACAGATTAGTCTATGACTAACAAATAGTAGGCATTTGAATAATTTAAAAAATAAGTGGATAAGAGGAAAGCATCAATGGTTACACTGTCAAGGAGAGACATAGGTGGCATCATATTATGGAAAATAATCTTATAAAAGATTAATGTAATGTGTATAGTTTAAATTGTCATTATAATTAGAATGAATATACCTCATAATACAAAAGAACTAATTTACTAATAAGACAGATTTTAATTTTTAAGCATACCCTGTCAGTTTAGAGTTGATCATCCATACAACCTTCCAAAATTCTGAAGTGTTTCTACCCAAACAGTTATTATAAGGTAGCCAAACTGTATATAAAAGTTAAGGAAAATAATACACTAATTACTAAGAAAGAGTTGGACCAAATGGTCATTAAAAGAATCCAACTGTAAAAATGTGAGTTTAATTTTTAAAAATTTTGGAAAATCTAAGTACAGTTAAAAACTTTTATATTTGCTCCAGGGTACTGATTAAATTGGAAGGATCACACCCAAATGTCACTCATACCCTACTATATAGTGCCTTCATGTTTTAACTCAAAAGAGAATGTTCTGTAATGAGTTTGTCTATAGTCAACAAACTGAGGTCAGATAACTATGGGCATCTCATCTAGATATACAAATTAAAGGAGGATACATAAAAAATGTAGGTAATCTTCCAGACATGAAAATATGTAATAACACACCTTAGGTTTTCCATGAGACTATATTTAAAATGATAAGTGTCAAAATATATCTTTGGAATATGATTAAAATAATCACAACTTTAAATTTATAAATAGCATGAGATATATTTTTGACACACCCTTACCTGAAATTATAAACTATTTCTTTTGAAAACAAATCCACCTCCATACTTTCTCTATAAAGATCTTTTCAACAGTTGTTTCAGGAAAACACTGAAATCTTTGTGCACTTAAGATGCTGCTTAGGAAAGTGGTTCAATATCTGAAAACTCAATTAAGCTACCACACTGTCAGCAATATGTGGCAAAACACACTGGATGTGTGAATTTTTAAATTTCAAACATTTTTATTGCACACTACTAATAAAGTTATTAAATCTACCCATTTCCGTGTTTAGATGGAATGGCCTCCTGTGGTGCAAAAAGAATTTTTAGTATAAAGAAGGGAAAAATATCTCATTATAAAGGTGGTGAAACATTACGCTGTGCTGTAAAGGGAGAACTGCTGAATATATCCATGTAGAACTTTATAAAATAGCACAAAACGGTGTTTTTTTTTGCCTGGAGGGAGATTATCCCCCAAGGTTTCCTACTATACTATGATTTTATGAAATAGGAACGACAATGTTAGGCAGTGAATATTAAAGTCTGTTTCCCTATTTTCCCCAAAGAGGTTATTTGGATAGAGTCTGTTGCTGTGTAAATGTTTGCAAATGACTCAGAAAATATGAGTTGGGAATACTTAGTCAATCAGGTCATCTGACTGCCTAATCATCCTTTGGTGAATTGAAAAACAAATTACAATATTGATGAAATTTAGCTGATGGAAGAAAATGATCCAAATCACCATCTAATTCAATCTATTGTGAAAACAGCAAACTTGTCAGGTTTCCATATTTGCTAGTGTATCATTTATATAATTATTTAACTATGTGAATCAGCCTGATGAGAAATAGTTCATTGTTTTCACAGCAGATTGGGCAGTGACTCAATTCTGATAAAGGGGAGGTCAGAAGCTTAAACTACACAAAAGTATAATTGGCCAGAGTTTCTGCTGTGTGAAAAACCATGAGACAAAGTGAAAGAAACACTGGGGTAGAAGCCATAATGCTTGGGATCGAGCTGTGACCCACAGATTATTAGCTGAGTGACCCTAGTAAGTCCACTCATCTCCAAATACACACATTGTCTTCATCTTAAAAATAAGAGTCGAACTACTTGTCTCCTTTGTTTTGTACTGGTGGTTAAGAAATAAATGAGAACACATGTATGAAAGTGATTTTAAAATTTTCCACTATAATGTTAAACACAAAGCATTATAAATTAGGCACCTTGGGACTAGATTTACTTTTTCAGACCGTAAGGGTAAGTGGAATGTAATAATGCAATATTTCACAAGTCCTGTGCTCAAGCACAGGCAATGGGCTGCAGATCTAAGATCCTGGATGGATACCTGGTTCAAGGGCTTTGTAATACAATAGATAACTGAAAGCAGCTTATAAAACATATTAACTATAATTTCATTTTCTACTAACTTACTCCTATAAATAAAGGTATTCATTAGGTTCAATATAATATACAGAAGGTTTTAAAAGCAAAAAAAAAAAATAGATTCTCAAAAGTAGACCTATAAGCCCCATAAGAACAAGTTACAAATGAGTTCAGTAGCTTGCACATAACATGCAAAGGATAAACATTTGTTAATACTAAATGCAAAAGTCATGTATCTTCATGGAGCAAAAATGCAATGAAGATTTTGATGTACATGCCTATCCATGGCATATTCAAACTCTTTCCTGACATTTAAACAACAACAAAATGATAATTTTATCCAATAACACTTATCCGGCATGAACTGATGTAATATAATGCCACAGACTCAGTGATGCCTTCTTCTCAATATTTCTTAGTTAAATCACACAGGACCTCATGAATACCCTGATGGTCTGAAAGAGTATATTGAACTATAATGGTTAATTTACAGTGATTCATTTTAATAAGGCATTTTATATTTCTCAAAGCATTTTCTTATGCACTTCCATATGTAATGTTTATCATATGAAATGATAAGAGATTACTGCTCATGTCCAAGAACTCACATCTGCACCTTCTTTAGGAAGTGTTGTATGGGCAGTACATGGTGACTCACCTATCTATAGCTCATCCTTGATCACATTTCTCAGAATTTTAACCAGGCCTGGGAAATAGAAGTTCTGTAATAAGATCTCCTGGCTCCTGGGACTCAAGCATCATCAGTGAAAAAAGCTCATATAGACTTGATTTTCTAGGGCTATTATAGTTAGATCTCTGCTGAAAATAGCAGGTGTGCCCTGATGGCACACACCTGTCATCCCAGCTATTTGGGAGGTGAGGAATAAAGATCACTTGGACTCAGGAGTTTGGGGCCAGACTAGGCAACACAGCAAGACCTCATCTCATTAAAGAAGGGCATAAATATTTTACTCTCTTGTATATGAAGACTCTCAAAATATAGATTTACTAGGTAGGGTGAACAATGATCTAAACAGGTATGATGTGTATAGACATCATATAAAATTAATATTTTAGAACAATTTTTAAAAAGATAAGCATTGAAAACTGCTTGGAACATGGCAGTATGAATCATAATTGTAAAAAGTATGTACATAAAATAGTGTTAACTGCCATAAATACTTCAACACCTATATATATACATGCATGCATATAGATATGATACATACACCCAGAGACATGCACATACTTATATAAATGAAGTTACATTGCAAAAAGCTTTGAAAGATAGCCCAAAGTAAATTTTAAGAGACATAAGCCAGAAGATATTCCCACAATTTCAACCTACCTTTTGTGGCCACTCGGACACAGTCAATTTTAGTTTCCTGTATTAAATAAAGAGGGGTGAAATTATTATTTATATTTTATTTAAAACAACAGAATTATCTATAATTTGAGTTGAATAACACTGATAAAGAAAGATTTCATTGTTCCACTTAGTTCACTCTCTGAACAATGTTCATGTACATTTTCTGGCTCCAGTGTAGATGGTCTTGGGGAATGCTGTACCCCATGAGGAAGGAGGAGTTAAACATAAATGATCTCTACCTGGTGGATGCTGAATGTTTCCCCAAACCCATCCTTGTGCCCTGTGCAAAGAGCAATGGAAGGATTCTACATCCCAGATTTTTTCTTTCACTGGCAAAAATTCAGTGGCCAGTGATACCCAGACCTGTGCCATGAGAGATGGAATTGATAGAAGAATATGGAAAATGTTTCCTTTTGTGTAATGAGACTTAAAAATTTTATCAGAGCTCAGGTTGGTCTGAACAAGAAACGGGACAAATTTCAGATGTGCGACTCAATGATAGTTTTCATTTTATTCCATCTCATCTTCCTAAATCTGTTTTCTCTTAGAGGAAAAAAAAGAAAACATTTAATTTAGCCATAGGTAATAGGAAGCATAAAGTCTTGTGGAATTAAAGAAATGGGACAGATTTTCAGAATATGCTGAAAAGACAGATGTTGTAGAACTCGCAAAACTTTAAATGAGCTGGATATATGTGTTGTAGCTATACTGTTTTCCTGTAAAATAGTAAGCTAAGCAAAATGTCTAGCCAACTTTTGGTAATAAGAAAATCTGAAAGTAAAAACTATCATTGTTGACTTTCCAAACCAAAAAAAGATGAATATATGAATATATTCATTTTTTTGCCATAAATTTCTCTAGATGAAAATAACTTTAAAGGAGAAAAATTGTTAACAAGTAAAAGCACACAAATGCATGACTTCACTTATTTACTACCATCTTACTTAAGCTATGTTCACATTAATAACCCAAAATAGCACTGGTAAACAATCATCTATAAAACTTACCCCATTGGCTCTACTAGCAGCTTGGAAATAAATTCGGTAGCTTTTATGGGGGAGGAGGGGAGTGTTCCAGTATCCATTGTATGTCTTGTTGTCACCAATAGTAAAAGGCTGAGCAGCTTGGAGGCTATCTGCTGGAAATTCTGCAGCAAAGTAGTACTGTGAGTTCAGGATGGAAGCATTCTGGAAGTGAATTGGCACTGGGTAGCACTTCAAGACCTCTGTTGTCTTTTTAGTTCTTCGAGGACGTTCTTCCTCAACAACTATTTGATAGACACTAAAGGAAAAAAAGGGAGAATCATAAGTGATCCCCTCTGCCTTAAACTGCAGGGAACCACACAGAAGATCTAAAATAAGGAACACAGTGAACACAGTCAAGTGCTTGGTACAGAAGCCACTCACTTGATGCTTGCTCATCAAAAGAGAGAAGGAGAGTGTTTATACTCTCCCTCAAAACTCTCTCACCCAAAATAACCCTAAATAATTTACTGAGAGAAACAAAACTTACCACAATTTAAAACATTTAGAAACTGCTGTTTGTAAGTAGGACACTAACATAATCCTTTTCTCAAAAAGACCTGAAGATAATTTGTAAGCTTATTGATAATGAAATTATATTAACAGTAGGTTTGTAAGAAAGGCAATGCATTATTCTCTTCAGTGGCATCAGTATGACCACAGGTGAAGTTTTAACAAGTCACAAAAGAAATGTGCAGTGATTTATCTTAATTAATGTTTATGGCTCCCATCTTTTCTTACATTCCTTTGCCTTTGACGATATTCAGTCAGTGGAAAGCAATGATTTGAGGAAAACAGAGATGAGGGACTGGAATTTCAAAAGCCAATCTTTGGACTTCCATGTGACTTGAAAGAGTCTCACATACATCCTGCCTGTTGAGAGAAAGGGTTTCCCTCCAGAGGGATGGGCTGTCTGAGAAATAAAAGCTAAGAAAATAGTACTACAAAATAACCACAGGACACAGAAATATAGTTTCAGACTGGGATCAGTGAAGGGATAAGCTGACCAGTCAGGTGCAGCTTCTAACAAAGACTGAGCCCATGCTTGCTCTATTTATATCCATACAGATCAAAGAGGATTGGTAGGTATAAGGTTTCAGTGGGAGGAGTCTTGTCTCCTAGGTCCTTGCTTCTTCACAAAGAATAACAGGATATAGGTGGGCATAGGACCAGTGTTGGATGGGACCTTTTGGCTAGGTAAGAGCTCACATGTATGGGGCCATCTCACCAGCAGAAGAGCTGCTGTGAGTTTTGAGATACCAGATCTTCCCACTCAAAGGCTTCAATGACAATCTGGTCCATGCACAATTCATGGGAGGATTCCCACAGAAGAGAAAACCATGAAAGAAGCTACTTGAATCACATATAAAGAAGGGATGAGAAAGTGCCATTCAGCAATAACTGTAAAGATGATGTGCCCCCTGAAGAACAGAACCCTGGTTCCTACACTGGTTCCCTACAACAAGGGTGCCATTCAAAAGTTTCTGAGCACAGCTGACCATTAATGATAAGAGAGAAGCTTAGGAGTGGGAGCCCATCCCCACCTCCCTGGGGAAGGCCTCTTCATGGCTCTCGTTGGTGTGAACTCAGAATCTGCATTCAGGCAAACGTTTACTCTTTTGAGTACAACCACTTAGTGCAAAATGAATCAAAAAGTGAGTTTTGCCATTCAATTTATAATCCTAACTACAATTCAACATCACAATGGTTTCTCAGTGCACAGGTAGTCCAACAGGTTTACAGTGTGAGAATAAAGTGAATTTTGACATTTCAACCAGTGAAGGAAAGAAAGCAGGAAGAAAGGGATTTGCTACTGGGTGTAGTTATGTAAGAGACTCCACCAAATCTGGTAGATTCTTCCCTGCATAATAGACTCAACATGAAAGAAAGTATTTAGAGAGCTTCTTCCCAGATAGAGGACAAAGGATTCATAAAGACATAAGGCAGACTTTGATTTCTCTCATCCTTCTTGACTTCTTACATCTACAAATACTTGGATGTGGTAATTTAAAGATTTATTTACAAAGACCTTGACATTTCTCCTTCAAGAGGTGGGCTTCACTATATTTAATGACTCACATGTAGCCAACAGAATGTGGCAGAAGGGTCACTATACTATACGTATAATGCATCTTCACCTTAGTTCCTTTGGGAGCCTGCCCTTGAAGAAGCCAATCAAGTAAATGGTCCCATAGCATGAATCTGCCAAGCTGGAGGGGGGGACACTGCTTGGCAGTCCCAAGGATTCCCAAGAAGCATATCTGGCAGCCATGTGTGTGAGTGGCCTCAGAAGGTCACCAGCCAAGCCAGCAGATGACTGAAATGCTGAGAGACCCTGAGCAGAAGCTGTCCAGCCAACTTTCTGCTGGCCCATACCATCATGGCAAGATAAAAAGTTTGTTTTGAGCTGCTAAATTTAGAGTAGTTTGATACAGCAGCAAAACCAGTAAGTAGTCCTCCCTTATCTGTGGTTTTGCTTTCTGTGGTTTCGGTTACCCTTAACCCCAAAATATTAATTTTTTTTGCCTTCTGTGGTTTTACTCAACCACAATCCAAAAATACTAATATTTGTCTTGATTCTTTCAAGAGAGACAGACCGTTAAGAAATAAACAAAACACTTTTAATAAAAGAAAAGAAAGCAGAATGGTATTTTGTGATGCATTAAATCATATGAAATTAAAATTTTAATGTCTATAAGTAAAGTTTTATTAGCATACAAAAAAGATACAATGAATCAAAATACATTATTCTGTCATATATACATAATTAAAATAAATCACAAAAAAACAAAATAGAGACTTCGTTCATTTAATTACCATGGTTTACTGTAACAATAGTTCTATATGCTTATTAGTTATTGCTCTTAATCTCTTAGTGTGCCCAATTTATAAATTTACCTTTATATAAATATGTGTGTATAAAAACAACAGTGCATCTAGGGTTTGGTACTAACTGTGACTTCAGGCATCCATATGGGGTCTTGGATTGTATCTGCTTCGGAAGGGGGAGGGGCTATAGTACAAATCTGCATTTTAGGTCTCAAAATAATAGCAGGAGTAAGGGTTGAGGTCAAAGTAACAAACAGAATGTCACCTGCTTAATAGTACAATCACAGATGACAGTTATGGAAGGAATTTACTCAAAATGCCATTAAAACAGCACTGAGAAGCGTGAACATTTTCTTGAAATGACTTTTGTATGGATGAGTCAGTGCATGGGTCCAGGCACTAACTCTAATTCTGCAAACACCTGGGGTTTTTAATCGATTTTGAGGGTTCTTATTTTTTCCTACAAAATGAGAATACTGGTTGGCTCTCTAATGTGCATTTTATAAATCCAAAATTTGTATTCACCATATAAGAATTGCTCTCACAAACTGAACAACCCATAAGAATAATTACTTGCTTTCCAAAGAAATTCCCAATTTGATAAAATAATTTTTAACAATAGCTTCCTTCAAAGAGTCAGTTTTTCCATTCATTTGCTACATGATTTTCAAAATTTCTATTTAAAAACAACTTTTCAGATACCCCTGTGTAAGACAATGCAGAAAAATAAAGATAACATGAAGATCAAAAAAAAAAAAAAAACCAGAAATTATTCTGTCTAGCACCAGGCCATGTAATGTAACTTTTACTTTTTCCAATTTACTAAGGTGAAGTGCTATTCTACTGAAGTGGCAGGGGAGCCCAGTTCACATCTTGTTCTGGGCCAGGTGATGCTTTCCTTCTTCACAAGTACTATTTAAGGCACTAATGTGAGCCATCTGCCTTCAGTGGAATACCCTGCAGATGCAACCAATATATAAGCTGATCTCTACTTTCCATAATCACTTCATTTTGAGTGTTGTGTAAAGAGTCTTTCACTTTTATGATTTCAAGGGAGTTATAGATGGTAATGTTACCTTTGACCTCATTCCCTTCTGCGATATGCATCTGTGGTATAAATCACTTTCATTCTTATATGGTGAATACACTTTCAGGGAAGGATATATTTCTAGAGTGACAGTGACTGCACCTTCTGGAATCTCTTCGCTTTTCCCACCATGCAAGGGCACCCTCTGATTCTAAAAATCAACACAGCTACTTTTGGACTTTTCAAGCCCCAGAATTTGGACACAAACCTCTGCGTCTGTCTTCTTCCCCTTTGGCCTGGGCTCAAGTGTGCTTTTGAAATGCTGTTGTCCCCAAAAGGATGGACACTTGGACAATCTCAGTAGGAAACTACTCTCACAAAATGCAGAGACCCTCCTTGACCCCTCTTCCAGTGGCTTCCAATCATTTCCTCACTTTGAGATGTTCTTACTCTGCTCTAAACTCACAAAAACATGTTTTTTTGGTGAAGACTGATAGACATTGGTATCATTTTATCATTATTTTCAAAAGTCTTGTAAGCTTCTAGGGGAGGAGGGCTACAATTTATTCATTTTTTTTCTTTTTTTTTGGATTTTTAAAATTGATTTTATTTTTTTAAATACACGACAGCAGAATGTATTACAATTCTTATTACACATATAGACCATATCTTTTTTCATATCTTTGTATAAAGTATGTTCACACCAATTCATGTCTTTATACATAACTTGGTATTTTGCATTATAATTCTTACTACACATATATACCACAATTTTTCATATCTCTGTTTTTATATAAAGTAGGTTGACACCCAATTTGTGCTTTCATACATGTACTTTGGATAATGATTTATTTATTTTTGTTTCTCGTGATTCTTGGAATGAAGTGAGCTATGAAGCGCATATATTTGAAATCATAATATAATCCAAAAGTCATGTCTATTTTGTTTTGGGGGTACATTACACATTATATGTGCTGGTAAGGGGGAAGCCAACTGCTCTTTAAAAGTGTGTTTGCATTACTAAAATTTAACATTAAATCTATTCTTTAGTTATTTCCTGAATACAAGAGCTAAAAGAACAAAGTTTTGAGATAAAAGGGTCAGAATTTAACTCTGTACTGAATGACCCACAACAAATGGAAAACAAAGGCTGCATCTCTCCCTCCTCTACCCCTTCTCGCAACTGCATCTCTCACTTCTCATTCCTCTCTTTTCCAATCTTGCTAATATGTGTGAGGTGTGTGTTCACTTACTTATTAATTTAATAAATATTTTTGAGTGCCTAATCTGTGCCAGGTAATGCTTGACAGTAACTCAAACTATATAATCTATTGTTCCTTAATGAGACATTTCTTAATGAAACAAAATTTTCTTCTGTAACTTATGTACCATTTAAGAGAATATGGATGAAGAAGTTTTTTTTTTTCCTCAGAAGTAATTTAATGAGGATTAGGTGACAATCAGAGAATGAAATGATCATTTAATGGGCCTCCCTTTTTGCCAGCTGGTATTAGTTATATTATATACTCTGCTCTAGACATATTACTTTTTAAATGGTTACCATCTACTCATCACCAGATATATTAAAGAAAGAACTAAGTTGACTGGAGCAATTTCAAACCCCAAATGTCTTTTCATCCTTGCTCCACAAGACAAATTAGATTTGCAAGCATCCAGACCTCAAATCTATTTGCTCTTTAATAATTTAAGCACTGAAAGGTCAAGCAGCTCTTTTCTATTCCCCTTTATCAAAGTCCAAGTGCTAATGAAAAATAGTTCAATCCTTTCTGCTGCCCAACTGCCATACATTGCTGTCTCCCTGATGGAAATTAGCATGTTATTAGCACCCAGGTCAATGGTACCTTGACTGAACTGTATGACTAGTGTGTTTTTCATCTGTACAAATAACTACACCATTTCACTAATCAATTTCATAAAATCTTCCCATCACAATCATAATCTCAAAACTAGGTTTGAAAATCTTACTGTCTAGTTTTTCTAAAAAGATTAAAAAAAAAAAAAGCAAATTCTCAAAGATAGAAAGCCCATCAGAAGTTTCTGGATTAGTGAGCTGAATTAAAATTCTATTATCCCTTTAATATATTACTAAGGCTCCCTTTGTTTATTAAAATTGCACCATTTCTAATGCTGGTCTAACAATATTCTGGAATTTAAAGTAACATAATATCTTCCCACTACTTTTGCAATATTAAAGTACAACCCATAGTAAAGATGAATCTGCCAAAAATGTAACATTACTTCTATCAGAACTTGCCAATGGAATGAAATTTAATTTAAAGTTTAATTTATGCTAGGCTTCTCTACAACAAAACTCTAAGGCCTTTACAAGGAGAATAAGAAATCTGCATTTATATAGAATAGCACATGAAGTATAACCTAGAAAAGAACATCTGAACATCTTTCATGTACTTTTTTTAAACTTGAAAGTTCAAATGTGATAAAATGTTTTCAGTTTTTTCCTGACTTTGAGGTCTTTGAGAGGAAGCCTCTTTGAGAGGAAGTAGAACTGAAATTCTCTTAATATTTTGCTAATTCCTTGCAAGATAAAAACATTAGTTGAGTTCATATTTCTTATCCATTTATTCTATTTCTTATTAGCATAAAATATTAGAGGATTACCAAACTGATTAACAGAAGAAGGGACAAGGAGAAAAGGAGAAATGTAATGATTCTTCCATTGCTGCTTTTGCTATTCATTTACAATATTCACTTATCATCATTTCAGGGATTTTTAAAAAATATTTATTTTTTAGATGTAGTTGGACACAATACCTTTATTTATTTTTATGTAGTGCTGAGGATTGAACCCAGGGTCTTACACGTGCTAGGTGAGTACTCTACTGCTGAGCCACAACCCCAACACATTTCAGGGACTTTTAATATTGCTCATTTCGTGGGGACTAAAAATGACTTATGTCTTATTTTACAATTTTTTGAATCAATCCATATATCCTATGATGTATTAAAAATAAGAGAAATGAGTACTGATAATCTTTCTGAACACTAATTTGTAGGAGACATGAGAAAATCAAAATATTAATTACATGCAAACGGGGATCCAACATGGCGGCGAGAGGGGAGGCAGCGCTTTCAGTACCTCCTCAACAACGGGGTCAGAGAGACGCATGGATACGCTTAGATTCGACCTGCTGAGAAACTCCTAGCAAAATTCCACTAAAGAGAGACCGGCCGGGAATTGGAAGGATTTTTGGAGGTGACAGTCTGTGCTAGACGAGTGAATCTCCGCCACGCAGCGCAGAGGTCCAGA
>NW_025999990.1:50767740-50772167 GCF_001458135.2 Marmota marmota marmota | reverse complement strand
GGGGAGGGGAGGGGAGGGGGGATAGTAGAGGATAGGAAATGTAGCAGAACATGACAGTCACTAGTATGGCAATATGTAAATCAATGGAGGTATAATTGATGTGATTCTGCAATCTGTATATCGGCTAAAAATGGGAGTTCATAACCCACTTGAAGCAAAGTGTGAAAGATGATATATCAAGAACTATGTAATGTTTTGAACAACCAACAATAAAAAAAAATTACATGCAAACTAAACATATAACTAAAGTGTCTCACCATGTAACCACACAGAATTTCTGCTTGCTGTTTATTGTTCAGATGTAGCCCTTTCCTAAATCTGTCAACACTTACTGAAATGGTACTCAAATCACCAAACAACCTGGCAATATTTAACTAAGTTTTAAGAAGTATGTCACTAGTTTAAAATCAGATAAGAATTTAATATGATGTCATCATGGCTAGGATCCCTTAGAGTTCTGCATGAGGCACTGGTGCTGAGAGCAGCTGACCTAACAATGCCCTGGTCATTAAATTATTAATGAAAACTGGTAACTAGTGTTACACAGACTTTGGTAACACACTCAGCGTGAACAGACCTGTGAGGTTGAAGAGTTTATGTGAGCAACTTTAATTTCTCTTTGTCCTGCTGTGATCCTAAGGCTGGCCATAAACGGCTGTGGAAGGGTTGCAGACCACCACAAGCATATTTTATGTTCTCTCAGCCATAACTCATAACAAGGAGCTTTCCTGGCATCAGTAACTCACTATTGCTCTGGATGTGTGTGCATGTGCACGTGTGCACATGCAAGCATGCAGTTTAATACCCTGCTGCTCTGCTAGTTAGTGATAAAATCTGCTATAATAAAATATTAATTACAGCTGAAAGGTTGGGTGAGAAATATGAACTCAATTACAGTCCCATATTGTGAACAAAGGGCAGGAAAAAAAATCCTATAGTTATAGAGGTTTGAGGTGGTGGTGGGGGAACCAGCACATTAGACTCAGGCTGAGAAGCTCTGCAAAAGGCCACTACCTGTCATTAATCTTCACAACACGCACTGCATTTTGAGCAAATTAGTCCTAGATAGAACATCTTTAAGAGGGATTTCTCCTGCTTTGAACAATTAAGACATTATCCACTGCACTTTCTATATCACCTGTTTATCATAATTTAACCATATAATTTCATAACACATGTTTATGAAAATTATAGTTTAAGGTCAGTTACTAATATAAAAGTATTTTCCCATTATTATCCCTAGTGATTGGAATGAAAATAGAAATAGAATAAAATCAATAAAATCAAAACCATACCAAATAAAGATTAAGGACATCCTTAATATAAGAATCCTTTCAGAAAGTTCTAGATTGTCGAATATTTTGGATTATTGGATTAGAGATGCTCAACTAACAAAGTCTATATAAATATTCCTAAATGTAACAAAATCCAAAATCTGAAATATTAGGGTGCTAAGTATTTTGGATATGGGATATTCAACTTGTATCTTTTTTTGGTTCTTTTTAGTTATACATGATAATAGATTTCATTTTGATATAATTGTACAAGCACAGAATATGTTTGTCTAGTTAGGAGTTCATTCTTATGGATGTACAATGATGATAAAATTCACTATGGTGTACTTAAATACGTACTCAGGAAAATTATTTGGGATTCATTCCACTCTTTCTTTTTCCTATCCCCTCTCCATTTCCCTTCATTTTCCTTTGTCTGATTATTCTTTATTCCAGTCAGAATGGTAATTATCAAGAATATAAGTAACAATAAATGTTGGCAAGGATGTGGGGAATAGGGTACACTCGCACATTGCTGGTAGGATTGCAAGTTGGTGCAACTACTCTGGAAAGCCCTTAAAAAAACAAGGAATAGAACCACCCTCAATAACCATTTGACCCAGTTATCCCACTCCTTGGTATGTATCAACTTGTATCTTTGCTCCTGTATGCTTGCTTTCTATCCATTGCAGAAAAAGCTTTATTGTTGCAGGTCAGGTGAGCTAGAAAACAGATGTGACCATCAAAAGAATAGGTGCACCCAACAGGAACGCCACTGAGGGAGCACTGAAGTGAGATCCACCATCCACAGATGCCAGTTGCCAGAGGTGCCAATAAATCATCAGCTGCCATGGAGAATCTGGGTCTGTCAAGCTCTTATGCTGTATGACTCCCAGTATAAGATGGGACAAATTGTGACATCAATAAATTAGAATAAAATGATCTTCTTGTTTTCTCCATCCTGTCTTTCCAAGGTACCCACCACATATCAGGCCTTGTGCCAGGCACAGGGGAAAAATAAAAAGTGGTATCAGGCACAGTCTGCCTCTGTTCTTGAGGAGCCCATTGGAAGGGTGTTAGAAATACCTCACACCAATGGAGAACTATTGTGACAAGGAGCCAGGAAGGGTTTGTACAAAGCACAAAGTTACAGGACCCACAGGGAGTGACAATCTACATCAAAATTTCTTCAGCATCTACTACACTGGGAGCATCTGGCTGGGACCTAATACCCATTCACTGTCACATGCTGATGACACCTGGAAGCTGATTCTGTACTGCCCACATCACCAGTGTTCTCCTCAAATTGAAAACATAACAGAACATAGCAGAGCACCATGAAGCACAGGTGCATTCTTAGCAATGCAGGAGGCTGCAGCAGGAGGATTGCTTGAGCCCAAGAGTTCAAGACCAGCTGGGGCAACCATAGCAAGACTCTGTCTCCAGAAACAAAAACCCCAAACACCATAGCACTGAACAAAATAGTCAGTGACTTTAGATTCCTAGCATATGTCCCTTCACTTAAATCACTTTCAAGAGCCCTTTGTCAGTAACACAGCTGATGGAAGGTAATGGCTGAATCCAGCTGGTGGCATTCCCCAAGAGTTCCCCACTCTGACTTATCCTGAGTAACTCTAAGAATTTAAGAGTTTTCTTCCCTCGATATCCATACTGTCCAGCTCCTCAAAAAACAGTTTTGCATCCCAAAGCCACCCACGAGCCTGAGGTGAAATACAGGCATCGAGGTATTTGGGTGGGGTAGGGAAATAAACTTGACAGTTTTGGATGGTCTTTATGTCAGATCCCTTCTCTAAATAGTTGAAGGACAATTTGTAACTACTCTTTCTACCTCTATAATCCCTCCTCACATTACAAGATCTGTAATTCCTCAATTTTGATATTTAATTGCATATCCATTTTCATCACTAAGGATACATCAAAATATTATATTAATATTTCACTGATTTGGGACTAGAGGGGCCTTGCAAGAATTTGGCCCAGAGATTAATATGGGGCTTCCACATGGCCTGTCTTTCCACCTCCCTGACAGGAGCCCTGGGCTGCTGACCCCAATATGGGGCCTGGGCTCACCAGTGCACCTGGTCAGGAAGCCCTGGTTACAGGACTGGAGCTCTGATCTAATGCACAGAACCCTTCAGAGGAGACTGTGAAAAAAAAAAGAGAGAGAGGGGGAAATAGGGGAAGGAAAGTTATTATGCAGCATATTTTCATGCACAAAAGCAAGTTTGAAATGGAGTTTGAGGGAAGTTAAATTAAGTTGCCTTGTATAAATGCTCTAATATCTCTACTCTATTATTATTATTATCTTTCCCCTGCCATTTATACAGCTCCTTTCTAAGGGTGCTTGAGGAACAAACTTCATTTCCAAAATGAATTTTCGGAGATGACTGACACTGTCATCCAAGAAACAACATTAATAAAAATGATCTTTGTTTCCTGGCTGTAAAAAAATCCAGAGTCTTACTTTTTTAAACATAAAACTTACCTAAAAGAGGTGGAGGAAGATGAAGAAGTCAGGGGGATTTGGCACTTTCTGTTAACATACTGGGGCAAGTCAGCCACAGTAATAATGAAACAAGGTAATGCCAGATATAAAAACTAAAGTTTTACCACTGAGTGTCATTTTAATCTTTCTGACTAAGTATACCCTAATGCAAAAAGAAAATTTTTAGGTTAGAAATTAGAGTTACTTTCCTGAAATAATTTTAGCAAAGGTTAAAACGTTTCTATAAGGATTCAGAAGTGGGACAGAAGAGCATTTAGCCCAAATTGTTTAAGATGCTCATATGGTGCAAATTTCTTCAATAACTAAAAAGCACTAATTAAAAAGCTATTTTAAAGTGTCTCAAAAGAACTGGTACTTTCTTTCTTGATCTTCTGAAGACAATTAAAAATGGTTAAAGGAAAAAAGAACATCAATACCAACAATGAAGGACTGAAAAGTTTGATTAAAATAATCCAATCCCCCCCAAAAAAAATCAATTTTGTCTCAAAATTAGTGCCTAAATACTTAGGAAGTTGTGTTGGCACTTGGCTTGAGGAGGAGGAGGAGGAGGAGGAGGAGGAGGAGGAGGAGGAGAAGAAGAAGAAGAAGAAGAAGAAGAAGAAGAAGAAGAAGAAGAAGAAGAAGAA
>NW_025999990.1:50724878-50763384 GCF_001458135.2 Marmota marmota marmota | reverse complement strand
TATATATATATATATATAACAATGAAGAAAACTCTGCTGCTGCTAAGAATTAAACCACAAGGATAAACCCTAAGGATTCCAATGATCATAATCTAGAAGCAAAGTCCAATGTGGTTTCTAAATATTAGAAAAGATAGGAAAGATATTAACTCAAAGTAAAGTCCTTCTTTTCAAAAGGAGTTGTGACCATATTGGTTCCAAAGAATCAGCAGGGAAGAGGTCTCCTGACCAAGAATGGGTAGTGCAAACAACAGAACCAGAGAAGAGAAGGATCCATTTTGGAGGAGGAGGCAGGGTCCTGTGAGTCATGAGGCTTGTGGATCTGAGTACAGGACTCAGTGCTTCTCAGAAAGCTCCTGGCTTTGGGGTAAGAGTGGACCAATCTCTTAACTTCCCCAACTTCAGTTCCTTCAATTGCCTAAGTGCTTCTGCTGGCATGTAAAGAGGAAGGCTGCTCTGGATGACTAAAAATCACTACATAAAGGAGCAAGCAGAGGCCTGGCATGCCCTAGCTCCTCACCCTAAGTAACAATTATGATTCATTTTGTATTATCATAATTATTACTTATCTATCACAAACTGCTAAGAAGAACATAATTGAGATTCAGGAAATATTAAACTAGAACCCAGAAGGTGTCCCAAGACACGGGCAAGATAAAGGGGTTACCATTTTATCTACACATTACACTTATCATTACTAGACAGGATAGCATCCACACTAAGACTGAACAGACTTAAGCTGTATTAGAGGCTGTCCTGGCTGGGTACATGTCAGTGATTCTCCTGCTGCCCTTTCCTGTACATATTATTATTCCTTGCCTCTAATTAATGAGGATAACAAATCTTGAAAAGTTGCACAAACAGCCCCAAGTTCACAGGCAATAAGAGACAAGATTTGAAGCCAGGATTGTCCAACTCCATGCTATGGTTGCATTTTTTTTAATGGTTCTTAAGATCTTTGCATCTTCCTTTGCTGCAAAGAGCTGTAGTTTGTAACTTCTCCAACCAATAATGCTCCTCTTATGGCCAGGGTGTTTAGATGGAACAACAGGTCTTCTACAAATCTGATGATTTCACAGAATGAATGAACAATATTAATGGCAACAGACAATGTTTAGAAATTCTAAGCATATTAATAAAAGGAAGGAATAGACACTGATCAGTAATCTAGTCAATATGTTTTGAAGGCAAATCATGATATTACAGTTCAACTCTCTTACAACATCATATTGCAAAGAATTTCCACCTACATTAATCCTCCTGACCATGCTGTGATTCGAGAAGTATATATATTTGATGCAAAATTTTACAAATACACAATCAGACTCAAGAGAGTTTTCAGGGTGACCCAGGGTACACAATTAGACATGGTGAGGAACAAGCCCAAAGTGTTCTTTGAAGGTGTGATGCCACATTTCTAAGACATTAAGTTGAATGAACTGCTTCATCTGAGAGACTGGACTTCACTTACTATAAATGAAACTGGGATCATCTGGAGAGAACTCAAGGGACAATACTCTTGATCACAGTCAGCTGCCTCCCACCCAAAGCCCCTGACTTGGAATAGATGGGAAGTATCCATTTGAAAACAACCTACTATCCATCTGGAAGCCACAGAGGCCCATTTACTGAATCTCTGCCTCAGTGATCTGCCCATATGCAAATCAAGTCCTATTTTTCCCCATTAAATCGCCTTCTAGAGTTTTATTGTTTTTATAAAAAAATAAAACAAACAAAAAGTACTACTGAGGTCTTGGCAGAGAACCAGGATTGGAAATACAGAAATAAAATCACAGAGGGAAGTCCTTGTCCTGAAGGAGCTGGCTCAGCAGGGCCAACATCCCTGACCAATGTGTTAAGTCTAGGGTGAGTTGGACTGGGAGAAAGGAGAACATGGACAGGCTAGGAGGCCAAGGAAGGCCCAAAGAAGCAGTCATCTGGGCCAAAACATGGAGTTCAGTAGAAGTGAATGAGTGAGAGAGAGACAGACAGAAGAGGGAGAGTGTAATGTGTGTGTGTTGGGGGCAGGAGGCAGCAGAGGAGAGAGAAAAGGGAAGATTCCAGTACAAAATAATCAAAATGGTTTAGAGAAACCGAGCATTTTTTTTTTCAATACTGACGATTCATCCCAGGGGTGCTCTACCACTGAGCTATACCAGCTCTTTTTATTTTTTCATTTTGAGACAAGCTCTCCCTCAGTTTCCAAGGCTGACCTCCTCCTGCCTCATCTTTCCAATATGATGTGATTTCAGGCATGTGTCACAACTGGTTCCAGAATATTCTCATTACTAAATGTACATAGTAGTCCCACCTCATGTGCAATTTCACTTTCTGTGATTTCATTTAGCAGTAATATGAAAATATTAAATGGAAAATTCCAGAAATAAACAATTTGTAAGTTTCAAATTACATGTTGTTCTGTGTAGTAAGATGAAATGTTGTATCATCCCACCCAGGATGTGAACCATCCTTTGTCAGTGTGTCCATACTATATATGCTATCCAACCCTTCGTCACTTAGAAACTGTCTTAGTTATCAGATTGACTGTTGTTGTATCTCAGAGCTTGTGATCAAGAAACACTAATAAGGGCTCCCATGTACAACAGTAGTAATGCTGGAAATTTTATTAAGGTATATTGTTGTAGTTGGTACACTTTATTACCTGTTATTAATCTCTTACTGTACTTCATTTATAAATTAAATGATACCACAGACATGTATGTATAGGGAAAAACAATTACATAGCATTCAATGTTATACATGGTTTCAGGCATCCATGGCAGGCTTGGAACATAGCCCTATAGGCTAAGGTAGGACAAAACTATTTATATAGTTTCAAGCTGGAGGATGGCTTGTAGGGGTCTGCCCCCCAAAGTGCTTAATGTTGGAGACCTTGCATGTTAAAGGAAGTCTAGATTTATGTTAAGGGCAACAAGGCTGGGATGGGTTGTGAATCAGGAAAATAAAAGCTCCTATAGCCAATGTGGGGCATGGCTAGGAGATCTAAGAAAAATATTAGTGTGGACCAACGCAATGACTGAGGGTGAAGATAGAATGAAAAGGATGTGGGGAGCTGTTCTTGCCGATCCTAAGAGATGAGAAGCTAGAAAAGTATTCAAAGGAGGCATCATGGTGACCTTCCCGATGGAGTCCGAAGTATGGCCATGTCTTATTTGAAGCAATCTTTCTGAATTTCTTTTCTTATTACAATAAATAAATAATTGGTTGATTCTAGGGTAATGTCAGGGTATTCTTTTATGCTTCTGAAATCTATGGTAGGGTCATGACATTTAACTTTTATCTAGGCATAAGAATATAAGATCAAAATTCTGTTCCTGACAGTCAAACTAATTAAACACAGGTCTTGGGTGTCTTCTTGTCTGTAAAACTTTTCAGGTGAAAAAGGTTGAGGTTCAATTCAATAAACATTCGTTGCACACTTAATTAGCCTGGAGGTACTGAATAATATTCAGAAACAAAATTATAAAACTCATAGTATAATCCTTCTGCATTTCCTATTATATTTACATACATTTTCTGAACTGTTTAACCTAGGAAAATAGTCATCCTGAACATTAAGTCCATAAATCTAATTAATGCTCCTCAGTGCTGGCCAAACCTCCTGTAAGAGTTTTCAATCTTATTAACTAGGATGACCACTACTTATGTATCTTTAGATTTTTCTGTAAGTTGCTCTTCTACCTAATGAATGTACGGCACCTTTCAATTCATTAATGAACCCGATGGGCCCCTTGCTTGTCACTTCTGACTTCCCCATCAGTCTCAGTTTCTTGTATCACATTCTTAGGAAGATACTCTTGGTTCCCTTGCAGAGAGTCCCTCCTTCTGGCACAGGTTGTGAAGTAGCCTGGACATTTCTAGACAACATTTATCATAGTCCTAGCAAAATGATTTTTAACATAATAGTGATCTACAGACAATTGGTGAATGAATGATAAATAAATAAGTGAATAAAAGCCAACTTTCAACCCTAAATTTTCCTGTAACACTTTCCAATGTTGTTAAGGGCAAGGATTTAAAGTAGACACTGGTAACCAGAAAGAGCTCTTACCATGTCTTAGGAGAAAATTTGCTATTACTGGACAAGGCAACACTCAGTAGGTATAAACAGAGAAATGCAAGAACTGGACATATATCTAAGGACAACACAAAAGGATCATGAAGATATAAGGAAAAATAAACACCTCTTCCTAATCTCTGTATTATCTAACAGGTGGAAGAACTGGATATTAATTTAATGAAGTAGCTGAAAATCCAATGCAGTAAGCACTGCAAGCATAACATATAACATAGTTGGAGATGAAACTGTGAAGACATATTTTGGTATACATTAGTGTGCTCATAAGAAATGATTACTGGATCTAGGGCTGTAGCTCAATGGCAAAGCGCTTACCTTGCATATGTGAGGCACTGGGTTCAATCCTCAGCACCACACAAAAACAAAAATTGTCCACAACTACAAAAAAATATTTAAAAAGAAATGATCACATTGTGCATATTTATAAGATGTGGTTGACCAAATGCTCTGCTAATGATAAAAAGTAGAATTCATTACATAGCTATGTCCCCTCCCCTAAAGTAAAATGAGGATCCAGAAAGGCCATGAGAAGTGGAAAGCAGGGTGTGCCCATGGGTCACTCCAGCTCTGGAAGTCTAGGACTCTAATCCTATCACACTAGCTGTCACTATCTCTTCCCTATGATCTTATCAGCCTCTACAAACTTGGAATCTTCACTCATATATACATGTATATATGAGTAAAGATTCTGACTCTTTAAAAAAGTGAAAGTGAAGCAACTATAGTCAAGTCTTTTAGTCTTTGTCAAAATTATCAAGATAATTTTCTCCCAAAAGCTCTCAGTCTTATTGGAACACTCCTAGAAATACCTCCCTTCAACTTCTTGAAAGCAAGAGTTGTGATTAAGATCCAGCAGTTCCCAAGAGCCAACAGTATTAGGTTATAAGATTCATAACTGAGACAATACACTGTCCAGGTGCTCAGGGTTTATAATTGAAGCTATTTCTAATTTCTTTCATTGTTAACATTTAGAAAAGGTCCGGATACATGGGGGGAGAACCAGCCTGTAACCTCCTGAACTGCCAATGGAAAATGTGACCAACTTTTATTTCTCCTTCCCTCCACCCTGAGGAATGGCTTCTGGGCAGTTGGGTCAGACTGAGGGGAATGGAGAACCTGACTCTACCCTCCCTTTGGGAAGGCGGCCATGGGTAATTTATAACTTCGACTATAAATGTCACTTATTCATGTAATCTGTAGGTCCAACCTCAGACATACATCTTTTTAGAGATGAACATGGGTTCCATCGGGGAGAGCAGGAACTTTAAGCAGTATGATTAAAACTTGGGTCTTCCCTGGCTCTAGGCAAGAATTAGCCAAAGTCATCAGCTAAGCAGACTGCTGGCCTTCCTTCCCAAGCTCAGAGAAGCATTTCATACTCTGGCTTTCAGTAAACAAAGACTTATCTTCATTCAGCAGGCATTGCAGACACCCCCAATCATCTCACAAGTGGCCAGCACAGGCTCTGGGTGAAGAGGTGAGAGTGACATAGTGCCAGGAAGGCAGAGAGAAGCACAAGAGAAAGGTCCAGATGGTTCTTCTGAAGGACTAATAAAGTCACACATTTGTAGGGCTTATAAAAACAGATTTAACATCATATAATTAGATATTTCTAATAAATTATCAGATTCCCTGCTAAGCTCATTTTTCAATTTCTAGTGTTTTAGTATTTCCTTTAATGAGACTTTAAACAGTGTTATTGTCATTAATTGCTTTGATTAGTCACTATAGACTCTTTTCTTCTTCTACAAAGGATTAATTATTTTTGATTTCTCTAAATCCTATTTCTAACGAAAATTGAAACATGGCAAGTACAAGACCCCCTCCCTTCATGCCCTGAAGGTTAGAGATATCTTAACTGAGCCCAAGGAAGAGAACCTTTTCCTTAGGCCTATCCTCCTGCCATCTCCCATTTGCTTTCCCAGTGCCCCAGGCCCTCTCAAGTTCTTCTGAGCAACTGCAGTCCTTCTTTACTTGTTCATTACCAAATCTCCCCTTGAGGTCAATCCTCAGTATGAAGTGCAGGGCCGTCCAGACTAGCTCAATCTCCCTTCCCTCTCCTTCCATCCTCTCCTTCCATCCTCTCCTTCCATCCTCTCCTCTCTGATTATACAACATTTCTCGTTTCCAGGTCAGACTCACCTGCGCAGTCCTCAGCTGCCCTCTTGGAACATCTGTCTCTCTCCTTTTTAATTCCCTGTCACATAACTAACCTCCCTGACCACAAATCACACACACTCCATATCACATGTATTCCCTGAACAACATCCATCTGTGAGATTCAGCTTTTTGGCTGAGTTACCTCCTCTCCAAGCCTAAGCTGACCTTCCTCTGTATCGACCACCCCTGCTCTCCCACTGGTCCCGGCCCTCATCCCTACTAGAGGAGACCAGATCACATATTGATCTGTCTCCCACCTAAACTGCTAGCCCCTAGAGAGCCAACAATTGCTGACTGTGGGTCCCCAGTGAGTAAAAAATACACATGATACTGACACAACTTTAAAAGATTAAGTAAACCATTATATCCTGGGCTTGGAAAGAGGAGAAAGCCACAACTCAGAGATAGTAAATTTGTGATGGTCACATAACTACCTAGTGACAAAGCTTGAATTTAAAACTAAATTCCCTGTTATCTCGGGGTTTATCTGAAAAGTTAGATGCACAATTTATGTAATGTATAAAGCTGAGTAATTATTTGAATATTAGAAATTTCCTTCCTAGAATATGCTGAGGGAGGAGACTGATTCTGCCTGTTGACAAGGCTTGCGGTGACACCTCACATTATCATGTGTTTTAGACTGTGCAGATCTTTATTATTATTGATAGATTTAGTAGCTTCTAATTAATTTAGAGGAAAAATATTGCTTAGACCTGGAAATCATATGCCAATTCACCGTAGGCTGATTGAAAGTGAAGCCATTCTTAAATTTGTATCACAGAATCTTTATTTATTTTTTAATTAGAGCTTTATAGTCATACATTGTAGTTGGGTTGAGTCTTTAGATATTAAAGTATACTTTGAGGTCTGACTAAAGATTTCCCTTTTTCAAAATAATATTGTCATTACAAAAGGAAAATATTATAGAGGTATGAACTTCAATGTGAGTAAATAACCAAAAAAAAAAATGTATTTTTAAATCACTATTTAATTGGCTCCTTTAAGTCAGGTCAAACTCTTGAACCAAAACCATTTTTATTAGAAGAGACAAAATCTACAATTTCAGTAGTAAATTCAAACTCAGTTATAAAGACTGAATGGTCATAAAATGTGACTGAGTCACAAATATTTTTCTCTTAAGAAAGTAGAAGAAGAACCAGCTTTATCCCTCATATTTTTTATTGGTTCAATTTATCTGTATATAATGGAAGGATTTGTTATTACATATTCTTACATGCACAGAATATCACAATACAATTTGGCAATACCATTCCCCATTATATTCCCTTTCCCTTCCCTCCCTGGCTCCTTTCCTCTACTCTCCTATCTCCCATCAATTTTCATGAAACACCCCCCTTTTTCCTTTGCCCTCTCTGGCTTCTAAAGCTGAGAGAAAACACTTGACCTTCTAATTTTGGCATATTTGCTTAACATAATGTTCTCAAGATCCATTAATTTTCCTGCAAATAACATAATTTCATTTTTCTTTATGGCCGAATAGAGCTCCATTGTTTATCTATACCATATTTTCTTTACTCATTCATCTGCTGATGGACACCTAAGCTGAGGAACCAGATTCATGAAGGGTGAGTAAAGCACTAGACTTCCTTGAGTCAGTCAAGTGAAATGAACCACTGGCTCTTCTTAGGTACATCACACTTGTGAATTTTACTGTGCTGCCCACTGGTCTTTTAGAGTGGATATAAACAGAAGATCAGTTTTCTTTGTTTTATGGCTAAGTTTATTTCAGCTGGGCTCATAAAAAAGTATATTTAGGGGAATTTGGGCTTTATCTTTGCAATAGAATGACTACTCAGAATGCATGAGGCCCTGGGCTCCAACCCCAGCACTACCTAATCAATGAATGAATGAATGTATGAATCAATCAATCAATCAATAGTTAGAGAACTATAACTATGATTCAGAGATCACTAGTGGCACACCTAATACAGAGCTGGGAAAAGTTCACTCCTTATTTGTAAGATCAATTTCTGGAAAAAAAATCACAAATGCAGAAATAAACTGTAGCCACATGTAATCTGATTTCAAAATACATAAAGAAATCAGAATTTACAGGAAATCTACTTATTGTTTTGCTGTTAGAAGCAATTGTCAAATCCATAATTCATTTTCATGTAAAATTAGATTTTTCATGATCTCAGATCTGAATAATTGAGACATACACAGGAAAAGCTAAAGAACCAGGGTTGCTCTTATGAAAAGAAAAAGCACAAACAATAGTGATACAGTGGGAGGAGGGTCATAGCACAAGCAAACACTTATATGGCATTTAGTATGTATAAAGTGTGAAGTGTTTTAAAATATATTTGCTCATTTAATCATCAAAACAGCCCATGTTCTTGGTATGCTCAAAGACTCTTCGCATGAAGAAAAGAACAGAATGTTCAAGAAGGTGGTTTTAATTAAATTAAAGTTTCTTTTTTTGGAAGTACAATCAGTGAGACAAGAAAATGGCTACAACTGCTTTAAAATATTTTTATTTAAATATCTCATTCATACTTCATACTTTTAACTCTAAGTTAAAAGTCATAATCAACTATATGCCAAAAACTGTAATTTCTAATATAGGAAGTTTTTAAAAACACAATGTATGATTATATCCTGTCTTTCATTAATAATAACAATGGTACTCCTGTTTTTGTCTCCAATCTGAGGTGACTCAGATACACAGACACTCTTGTGCTGAATTCCCTTAAGAGAAATGGCTGTCTGATAAGCAGCTGGGAACATGCAGAAGGCTGATGGCCCACAGGAGAAAATCTCATTTCTTATGTAGCCCCAGGATCAAATAAAAAATTTCCAGAAAGTATAACACATTTTCTGAAAATAAATACAATTGCTTTACTGTCTACTTTTCCTCAAAGAATGAAAACCTGTTCTTCATATTGTTCTAAGAACTTGGCATGGATTTTTTGAAAAACAACATGTTGGTAAAAAAAAAATACCATGCTTAATCCACTTTTAATTTCTGTCTAAATGGTTATAAAAGAATATCTGGTAAGAAGCTGGAGTAAATGAGGAAATATTAAAGTTAACAATGGAGTTTTAATACCTGTACATGTTTTTTGTAAAGCAGCATAAGAAAAAGATCTGATAGAAGAGTAAATAAAATCAGTACAGCTCTTTTTCTGGCTGGAACCATGAAAGAGAAGAAAAAGAAGGTTCCTGCTGTGCCAGAAACTCTTAAGAAAAAGTGAAGGAATTATGCAAGTTGAAGGTAAAGTGCCTGAGGAAGAAGTTTGCCCAAAAGATGCATAAAAGGGCAAGGAGGAAGCTTATCTATGAAAGAATCAAGCATTACCACTAGGAATATAGGCAGATGTACCTAATAGGGATTCGAATGATTAGGATGGCAAAAAAAAGCTGGCAATTTCTATGTACCTACAGAATCTAAGTTGGCATCTGTCATTGGGATCAGAGGTATCAATGGTGTGAGCCCAAAGGTTTGTAAGGTGTTACAACTTCTTTGCCTTTGCCAGATCTTAATGGCACCTTCATTAAACTCAACAAGGCCTCAATTAACATGCTGAGGAATTTGGAACCATATATGGAATGGGGGTACCCAAACCTGAAATTGGTGAATGAACTAATCTACAAGCGTGGATATGACAAAATCAATAAGAAACAAATTGCCTTGACAGATAACACTCTGATTACTCCATGTGTTGATAAATATGGCATCATCTGCATGGATGATCTGATTCATGAGATCTACACTGTTGGAAAACACTTCAAAGAAGCAAATAACTTCCTGTGGCCCTTCAAATTATCTTCTCCAAGAGTTGGAATGAAGAAAAAGATCACGAATTTTTGTAGGAGGTTGAGATGGTGGCAACAGGGAAGTCCAGATCAACAGGCTTATTAGAAGGATGAACTAAGGTATCTACCATGGTATTTTTTTAATCTGGTCAGTTAATAAAACAGTACCTGCTCTCAATATGAAAAAAAAAGAAAATAGTACACATTTTTACTGCCAACTATGGAAATGCATTCAAAGAAATAAAATTTCATAAAATTTGGACATATTATATAAAATAAATTCCTGATTTTTATATAAAACTAAAGTCATTTTGTATTGAACATTTTTAATTAGAAGGATTTTATCTGGAGAAAACATTTATGCTTTCCCCAACGAAATATTTACTATTTCACCTGAAATCTTACTTACTTACCAAGGATATATCCTTATAAAAAAAGAAAGCCAAAATATTTCTCTCATTCCTAATACCCTCAACTTTTCCCTATTCATAATATAATGAAGTTCTTATTAGCTTTAATAATTCTCAGCAACAGAAAGGATTCACAAATTGCTCTTTGAATATATTAAGGAAGCATTCAATTATAATAACAATAATACTATGGGAAGTTACCAGTGACAATAATTTAAGCACGGTATTAAAATAGTTGAAGCTGTCAATTTGAAAGACAAAGGGGTCATATCCACTAACATAACACCAACATATTACAAATCAGTTTTAAAGCTGTGGCTGTTGGTGTGGTTCCTGCTCACCTCCCCATCCCCAAGGACAGATCACTGTAAAAGACATTCCTCCCCACATAGTTTCTCCTGAAAAAATGAAACAGAGCAAGTACATACTTAAAATTTTAATCCTTCAAAATTTCACTGAAATGAATGCCAGAAGATTTAATTAGCATATTCAAGCATGGAATCTTAACTAAGAAGACATGTAGCTCCAAAATATTTATGAACATATTAAAGCAACAATGCCTAAAGAATGAAAACACGAGTCATTTGAAAACTCTATCATATGAGGTACAAAAACATGAATGAGTCTCAGGCTGGAGAGTATCAGAAGGTAGAAAACATCATTAATGGACGCTCCTCACAGTGGATTATGTATTGTGTGCATGTGCTTATATTTGTGTTTTCATGAGAGCAAAACAGCAGATTTTTGTTGGGAGAAGAAAAGCACAACAATTTATGTAAAATGTATCCTTTATTAAGAATTTCTTTCTTATTGCCAAATTATAAGAGTTTTCTCTGTTGGACTGTGTCTACACATAATGAACAGTGGAGTGCAGAAGAGAGAAATAAGGTGATTCATTAAAGAAAAAAAATTAAATCCACAAACAGATTTAAAATTCTCTCCTCGGTGCCTAGTTTACTGTCTGGAATGATAGAATTTGTGTTCTTCCTGGCCATCTCAGGATTTAAATAATTTTATGTGACAGAGGTGATGTGTTGATCAATAAAAAGACAACAATCATTTACACTGAGAGTTGAGTGCAATTTTAAGAATCTGCCATAACCAAGCTGAGCTTTTGCAGTGGAATCGATACACAACCACCTTACCTAGTGAAATGGGTAAATGAAGTATGACTGAATTTTCAACACCAATGAATATGGATCAAAGAAAAATCAAATCAATTGAAAGAATGGGTTTTGGAAATCGCACAATGACGCTATTCTTGAACACATAATACCGTGCACGTTCCAGGAAAGCAAACAGATGTTCACTTCCATTTCCCCTCTTTCTTCTAGTATTTATTTATCCTATCATTTGGAAAATGCTTTCTTGTATTGCAGTTTGATTACATGTGCATTTTGCACATTTCCAGATGTGTTCAAATGTTTTCATCCACATTATGGCTTTATATTTTAGGTCCATATGATTCTCTAATCAGAGTTCTTATGTCTCTAAACATTAAATGAAATTGAGGATTTTAATATACCCCATTCAAGTAGAGGGGACTGTGGATTTTTTTTTTCCAAACTAGTCTTTCTAGATATCCTGGTCTGCCATCTTTTCAATAGATAATCAGGCCTATTATGTTGCACTATATAATGAATTCCTTGATGAGAACACTCACTTATCTGTGAACAATACAAAACAAAATAAAAAAAAAACCTTAACAGGTTAGGTTGAGATAATTTCATCTCTCAAATTTGAGCCAAGTTAATTTACCTACCAAAGATAGGCGTCCTTCCATAAAGGCAATCCCTGTCGTGGGTTTTCCTATAAAACTTACTGAATAGTGACCCACAATAATTGATCTTGATCCCAGTATTACAAATCTGGATGATAAAGACAAATAACACATTTATTATCTCAAGATGCTAATGCTGTGGAAGAAGGTAATATGAATGCATAAAGCAAAGTGACCCTGAGAAATTCAAAGAGTCAGTAAGAAGATGATGCTTAATTGAGGCAGAACACTGATGAGCTTGGAAACGAAGGTGTTGGACTAACTATAGAAAATAGTGTGACACTATAAACCCAAATTTTGGCAGAATTTAGAGAAGTGGACCTGGTGAAATGATTAGGCATCTGCAATGAAAGTCATGCAATCTGAACTCTGACAAGCACTTGAATCTTTTTTTTTTTTAATAGACATAAAAACAGAAAGCCTGAGGACATCTACAGCTAACTAGTAAGGTCCCAAAGTCTCCAAAAGCAACTAGAAATGTATAAAAGTAAACAACAAAATAATGTCTTAGCAACATTTATAAGACAAAAATTGAATACCAGTTTGGAAGGCACCCAATGCTTTCAAAAGATAGAGGAGGGGTGGGAAGAGGGTAACACAGACTGCCCGAAGAGAAATTACTTCAAAACTTAGAGTTGGAAAGATCTATGCAAAGACGTGGATGGAAATCTGAGTGAAAGAGTTTGAAGGTAAGTGTAGCAAGAATAGAAAATGTTTAGGAGGGTTCTGTATAAGAATAAAATATAGCAGGGAATAAGCACCTGTTCTTGAGAGATGGTTAGGATTTCTGTGTCTTTCAGTTTGGAGGCGTTGAATCTGAGAGACCTCTAACCTTTCATTTGCTTGTGATTCCAACTCCTGTACTAATGACCTGTTATTTCTAATGCTGGGCAACCATTAGGTTGGTCAGAGAAAAAATGAAATCCCCAAGGCTATGTTCAGAATATAAATGTTCATTTAATGAAAATTCAGCATGTTAAGTGAACAAAGGGTAAGAAATTTTTTCAAATAAAACTTTGCATGATTCTATCCTAACATGACTTCACTATCAACTAATACTACTGTTTTTATTTTGACTTTATGTATAAACTTGAGATTATTTTATCAAATACAAAGATGCCCAACTGTTTGCACTATGACACTGCAGTGAAAATTTCATCTAATACACCCAGGTTTTAAAAAGCTCATGAAATCTGGGTTCACAAAAGAATCCAGAAAGAAACCATACACAGCCTGACTTGTGAATGTAAAAGTTTCCTTGGAGTATGCTCTTGAGAATAATACATAACTTTGAATGGAGTCTATTCTGATAAGACAACTGTAAAATATCTAAACCCCTCTGAAGCAAGTAGAAATTTCATTTATATAGATTAATGAGCTTATGACAGGTCCACACTTGAGAGTTATCGTAGCATTTCTTTGCTCCTTCCTAGGAAGAATAAATTTATTTTATTCATTCACTGTAAAAGTTATACTTTGTAATTTCTTGGCTATATAAATCATAATGCAATGAAAAATTGGGCATAGATGTTGGTAATAAACTTAAATCTGTTCAAATAAGGACTTTAGAATGTTCTTTCCAATTATCTGTTTCCTTTAAAAAATTATACATTGAATATTCAATTGAAAAAGAAACCAATTGACTGAAAATTAAATGACATAAAACCCAAATGAAAAAATAAACATTTTACTTAAAAATAGAGTTCTGGACAAAGATGTCACTTGCCCTTGGGTAAACATATTTCAGTAAGCAATTACCTTCTGGAAATAAAGCTACCTCCAAAAAAGACTGGGACTTTGTTCCTTATCTTCAAAAGAACAACACACTTGTTTCAGAATAAATCCCTTCAAACAATACTTGACCACCTTACAGTGAAGACATTTCATTTTCCTCACTTGTTTCTTTTAATTAGAGCAAATCAAAATATAGGTTTACATGCTGACTAAGGACAGCAAAGTTCTACAGAACACTTTGGGGAAATGAATCAACAGGATTTTAGTTTTCTTCTCTCTAGAGCCAGCCTACCCTCCTTCTGCTCCGTACCTGACAGGTGCGCCTCTGCTCTGTGCAGGTTTCAGCATGACTGTCACTGTATTGTCAGTTTGGTTCAAAGGTGTCTCAAGTTCATAGGCTGGCATAGATGGTGCTGGGGAAAAGGGCATAAGAGGGAAGACTCATTATTTCTGGTTGGTTGCCTCAGTGAACTTCTTACTTTCTTTTACAACAACAACAACAGCAAAAAAAATAAATAAATAAGAAGCACAGGGCATCTCATTTAAATTGCAGCTATCACCTGACTATTAACAAGCTCATATTGACTGACCCCTCTGATCCTGAGTGGAAGTTGGGAGAGGATCTGAGGGGGTTGTGAGTGTTGGTGACGTTTTGCTTCTTCATTTGGATTCTGACTAAATGTGTATAGTATGCTTTTGAATACTCATCAAACTGTATACTTAGAATTTACATGCTGTTTTGTAAAAAATGTTGTCTTCCATAAACCATTTACTTAAAAGGCATAGTTAAGTTTTGAAATAAGCACTAGGATCATAAAACTGAACTTCACAGGTCTTTCATTTAAGTAAAAGTTTCCCATGTACCAACGACCCCTGGGGAGGGGCGTTAACCCATTATGTCCCACTGTCTTATATGTGACACATCAATAAAAACTTAAATCAAGCAAGATGTCCTATAATTTAGGTGTCTTATATATATGAAGATGGGACATAATGGGTTAAAGTAGATAAGGGGAAGACATTGAAACTGAAGAAAGAAAGGCTTGGGTTTGACTTTTTGTTATGTTTTGTTTTAACCAAAGCTTATGCACATTAATCGCCTCTGAAGCTTCAGTTTATTACGTATCTTTGAATGTAGGGGAAATGACCCTATGTTCAAAGAGACAACAAGAGAGCACACCAGGCAAACATAATTCTACAAATTTTAGCTCTCTTCCCAATGTGAATCTTATTTCCAAGGCCATTTTCTGGCATTCTTTTTATTCTAGGTTGCTAAGTCTCACTACAATAAGATAGCAACAACACTTTTTGGTAATTATGCCCCCATCCTGGACAAGACAAATCATTGCATGGAGCTGTGACATGGAGGGACACAGCTCTCTACCACCCACAGGTAGATATGTCTGATAAGGTAGTGGGAGACTGTTTCTTACAAATGCAGTTTTAAAATTCATCTTAAATATAAAAAAGCTTTCATATAACAGACACAAGTTATTTCTCAGTTTCATCTATCACATTTTCTTAACATTCAAATATGACACCAATTCCATTAAAAATTAACTCCAATCCACATCACAGAATTACATTTTGTATACAAGTGGTTTTCTGAGGTCCATGAAAATAGAAAATAGGGCCCATAAACTAGCATTTTAATTTAATAAAAAACAAATAGTATTCTTGATGAGCCCACATGTCAAGGTTTTTTTTTTTTTCCTTGTGTGTGTGAGTGTGTGTGTGTATTTTTTGCTTTTGGATTATGAACTTTTGAACTTGGTATATCAACAGTGGTCAAACTCATAATTTTTAGTTTAATATAGGGAAAATAAATCTTTTTTCTAAAAGGATATCCTCCTTAAGATAATAATCTTTGAAAAATGGTTTACACTAGGAAAAATATTTAAAATTACTTGGGAGTTTTTCATATGGGTACATAAATGGCAATAAATTGATGGGCTAGATAATATTATCTTAATTCATATGTAAGGGTAAATTCACTTAATCTAGGTCAGAAAGGAAGTCTATGCAAACATCGTAACTAAAACCCAAATTTCCTGATTCCAACCAAGTCCAATGGTCTACTTGATCATTTGCATAACCTGTGTTATTTTTGAACCTCTAAAGTGGATGTCTTTTCCAACACTGTATTGGTCCTATAACCTAATGTTTTATACTAGAAATGAAATGTGCATTAAATTTCAACTCAAGTTTGCTTATATAATAAAAAAGTTTCCCTTAAGTTATAACTGCTTCAAAACAAAATTCCAAACCTTGGCCTCAGAACCCAACATAACACTTTACAGTACTCGAATTGTGGTATTCACTTCCTTCTTTTCCAAATACAAACTTTCATTGAGTTAGAAATAAATGTAGAAATTAGACTAAATATTGTTGATCTAACCCTGGCTGATTTAAAGAGTCACTTCCCTCCCCCATCTCTATCTCATCTATCCCCTCAAAAGACAGTCAAAGTCAAAACTCAAATACTTCCCCATACCCAAAGGAGTTAACAAAATGAAAGAAAATGTCCATGGAATTTAGTTTTATTGTGGTTACATATCCCATACCAGATGGCAATTTCATTTCCTCTAGACTGAAGTAAAAAGACATTTTCTGCACAGTTGAACATGCCCAGAAATATTTCTCAAATTATGACTTTGGTTGGATGGGGTAGCTGAGTCTCCAAAAAACCTAGAGGCCCTAAGAGCCTCATGCCATCTTAGTTGTTGCCTCTTTAGGATGTAAACCTACTAAAGGTGAAGGTCCTGAGGGAGGCTGATCCCTTTGGAAGCAGATTCCATATGACACTGCTTTCCCACTCAACTCTCAGGACAGAGATTTCACCAGCAAGGCTTTTCTGGTTGGTGACTTGCGATTGGCAAGGAGATGGATGAGACAGAAACTTGTGCCTCATATTCAAGTCCTCCTAGGCACACTACTAAAATAGCAGCCACTTCTTACCTCATGAGGACTTTAAGCTCCCCAATGATAAATATTGATAGCATTTCATTTAATTCCATGTGCCTGGGTTTCACATGAATAAAATGTATTAGTCTGTGTGAGCTCTGCATACTTGACAATGGGAATGGAGAAGTATAATAATGTTACTTCTGACAACAGGCATAACTCATGAATGCAAAATACCTGATATTTTGGTGGTAAACTGGTTTGTTGCTGGAGGCCCAAAACCCTTAGCTGTGCTTGCTCGAATGGTGAAGGAATACGTGGTCCCCGGGTATAGTCCGAAAAACAGAAAATGGGTTTCATTTCCCAGTTTTGAAACTCTTCCACTTTGATTGGATAAATCTATTTCTGGGTCAAAGGAACTGACTGCTTTGTAAGTGATCTGCAAAAGAAGAAGAATGTGATAAAATATCTGGAGCAGATGGACCCAGATTGCGACTTTATCCAATAAGCCCTTCTGATGTATGCACTGTCAGACCCTTTATGATAAGCTCTCCTCTTCACTAGACTCTTCAAATCCTGAATGCAGTGAATGGATGCAGGAACTCAGCCAAAACTGTTATGAGTTATTACCGTTATAGACAGAGGAACTCAGAGCCAGTAGATTAGAATGTAAAGGATGGATTCATGTTTAAGCTGATACCTTGAAGTTATTTGCTTTCAAAATGTCGTTTTTGTAAAGCTACATAACAGCTGGTTTAGAACCAAATAACAAAAGAGACAACTAGCTCAAACAGACAAGGCTCTGACAAGCATAAGGCCTCATCTCTAATCTAGTGGCCATGATTTGATTTAGCACTGAATAGGATTATTGTCTACTGGGAACAAGGACACATTTAAGTGTTTTCATCAATGTAGGAACAGAGATCTGCTCCAAAAATAAATCCTAGATGCATGCCAGGAGTTGCTGATGCTGCAAATGGAGTGCTCATTATGGGCCATACTCATTTATTTGTTTTTTCAAAGAAATATTGTCCAAAAGAACTTTCTACCACCATAGAAATGTTCTACTATGCCCTGTTCAATGTGGTGGCCATGTCACATGTGGCTACTGAGCACTTGAAATGTGGCTATTGAGTCTGAGGAAATGAAAAATCCATTTTATTTAATTTAACAAACTCAAATTTCGGTTTAAATTGCTACAACTGACTGCTAGCTGCCATACTGGAGAGTGCAATCCTAGATATTTTCATGTTTGCTACATAACAGATATCATGCTGGATGAGTCTGGAATGTTTGAAAATAAATATAACATAGGTACCTTTAAATTTTGCCCTTTCAAGTTATTTTTTAAAAAGAATTTCAGCATGAGTAGTTCATCAACTATTCAAGAACAAGTACTTTAGTGGTGATTACTAGCTTCTACTGGTTGTAATGACATAATTTTCAAATGTGGCATATTCAAAAGTTTTAAATTGCAAAACTGAGCACTTTTCTCATGTGCTTAGGTAAACTTACTTATAATTTATGTGCATGAACACTAACACTGTTATTATAGGAAGTGATAATTGACATTCTTTCTTCTTATATTTATACCATGTCATTATAATTAAGAAGACCTCTCAGAAAGAATATTTAGATTGAATCAAGTGAGCTTTGGCAAGGAAATGTTTACTGTATATATTAATCACTGCAAAGTATAACTCTCTTAGAGTCAGGCAGAAGATATGTTGTTAATCCTCTAAAAAATATCCCTCAGGAGATTAAGGAAGTCAGGAAGAAACAAGACCCAGCTGATAATGAAGGAACCTCAGTATCATATCCTCTGTGTGTGTGTATGTGTGTGTGTGTGTGCACGCGCTTGCTTGCTTGCTTGAGTAGTACTTTGTTCTCCAATTCCCAGAGAAGGGGGCAGCTCAGGGAGGCAGATCTCAACAATGATAGTATAATTGCTGCCCAAAGTCAATTTATGCATTCATTCACACATTCAGAATGTGTTTGTTGTGTGGCCTACATGCCAAGCACTGTGTTCTGAGTCATGGTGAACTGTATGGTGACTCATACACTGTACCTTCCCTGGAGGGAATAAACATCTGGTGAAGGGAAGGTTAAGGTAATCCATTAGCTACTATGCAGGAAGAGTGAAATAAGGACTAGCACTATCCTTCAGGGCTGTGTAAGTCTTCTCCTTCATTTAATCACCTTGACTAGAAACTTGAATGGGACACTATGCACACAGAACAAAGTCCAAACTCCTTTGCTTGGTGTTTCAAACTTGCTTTCATGTGCTTCTCCAAACTCATTTCTGAATACATGATACTGCCGCATTATGTTACCCTCTGATTTTTAAGGAGATGAGCCCCCAACACACTTAGGGGGCTTTTCTGATACTGCTTTTGCTCATATACTTTTACCTGCCTGAGAGAGGAAATAGTCACCTCTGTGAGATTTACCTATTCAGTTTCACTGATTCCACTCACACACTGATTGCATAGAAGGACTCTGCAAGCATGGTGGCCTGTGGGTAGGCCAGACCTACTTTAGGAAGCTAACTATCTGGATAATGTGTGGGGGAGCTGGGGAGACCTACAATAAGTAAATTAATAATTCTATAATACAAAGAATAGAAGGAGCAAACGGTGGTAAGATAAAAGACTTTGCTGGAAGAAAAGGGTCCATACACAGCCATTCAGACTGGCTGGTGAAACTGGTGTCAGTGACACCGAGATCTGAACTTTATGCAGGATCAGTCAGTTTGTGAATTTGGAGAATAATAGCATGGATGAAGTCCATACAACAGAATTGTGCTTGCCCCAGGTAATGATCAGACAGAAAGCCTGTGTGGTCTTTGGGGGCTAAAGGAGTACACAGGGGCTATCCCATGCCTAGTTTTGATCCCCAAGATTAAAATTTTGGATACATACAATGGGCAACCTTTGAAATATATACATATATATTTGTACCAGGGATTGAACCACTTAGCCACTGAGCTATGTCCCCAGATCTTTTTTTATTTTGAGACAGGGTCTCACTAAGTTGTTGAGGCTGGCCTCAAACTTGCAATCCTCCTACACCAGCCTACCAAGCTGCTGGGATTACAAGCATTGTGCCACCATGCCTAGCATCATTTGAATGCATTTAAATTGGCAATAAAATAATCTGCCTTTCTTTTACCACCTTGGATATATATCAATCATATACACATATATGTATATGTACACACACACACATATTTAATATAACCTTGGATGAAAGTTTTATTTTGATTGAAGGTGACAATAAAAGTAGAAGGGAGACCACTAGGAACTATGCCAGATTGGGAGTAGCTTTTAAGAATACAGGAGAGAGGATACTGTGGCTTCTACTACGTGGGGTGGAGAAAGCAAGAAATTAGTAGTGTTGGCATATTTTAGAGACAAAATAGAATTCAATGAAGGACTGGATATGCAGAAAAGAGGGAATAATCAAGAGTAGGTAACTATGTTTCAGGCCTAAGCAAAAAGGTGAACCCATTTTTTGAAATGAGATGGAATGAATAAGAAGGAATTTACAGATGGATGTGGACATGTCAAGTTTGAAATGCCTTTGACAGTCAAGTTGACATATGTGCATGACATGAAAATACAATTTGAGAGAGGGCTAGGTGGGATAGAAATAGAGACCTAGAGGTGTTCAGCATTGCAATAATGTTAGGATGGTTTAGAAATGGGTGCAATCACAGGGAGTTCAGAGAAAAAGAAGGAGACCCAGAACCATGCCCATGCAGGCAAAGAGACAGAGAAGCCAGAAGAAAGTGAAATGACAGAGAGGAGAAAGGAGAGAGAAGGAGGAGAGAAGGGGGGGGGGGGCAGGCGAGCATGAGCATGAGTGCATTCTTGTTAAAAAAAATTTAAAGGAAAAAGAGACAAAGTGTTTCAAGAAGGAAATACTTTTAAAGATGTTTCTGGGAATCAGGCAAGACTGGGACAACAAAGTGCGCATCCACATCTCTAACCAGAGTCCCAATATTCCTTATCTGTAAAGCCATCCTAAGTGTAGCCTACCAATCATCCATCAAACACCCACCCACTACTGAGGTTGTGTTCCTAAACTTCATTTGGCAATGAGTCATGGAGTGCTGTAAAAATATTTTGTTTTAGTCTTAAATCAGGAGCTAACTGTCAAGGGATCAGAACGTTTCATTTAATTTTATCTCCTTTCTGAGGAGTAACATGTTTTATCCTCGTTTCTGATTCTACTGTGATCAGTAAATATTTGGCACTCAGTATATATTTTCCTAAAAAGACTCCTGGGATGTGCAGGTGTGTGTGTGCACATTTGCTCCTATAAACACACTAGTACAAGCAGGTCCTCACTGTACCAGCACAGACTATAAGCAAATGCTTTATTAAGGGGATCACTGCTGCTTGGGGAATGGGGGTTTGTATCCACCCATGGGCACAGAGTAGCAGGATGTGCCACACTGGTGGATCTTCATTTTTAGTCATGGCCCTTACATGTAGATCCTCTTTCCCTGTCCCTGCAATATGTATATATAGAATAATTCATGCTCTCCTGAAATTACCAATCTTCTTCCTCATCCCTAACAAGTGTGTTGTACACATAAAATTTCAGAATGCCCATGGATCCCCCTCTCCCAAACCCCTTCGCAGAGTCTGGGAGTCCAAATTCCAAGAATGAAAAACAGATCTTTAGGAAAAGAACAACCAATTCTACTTCCTGCCATAGAGATAAGTCAGTGAACAGCTAAGGCCTGGGCAGCAATTTTCAAGGCACCAAGATATACCTCCACTGTCAAACCCACATGTGTCACATTCTGCTGGAATTTGTTTCTTCACTTATTCATTCAATAACTGTTTATTAAGTGCCTATTAGGTACCAGGCACTGGAAACAGCAGCAGGAGTCTCACAGAAGGAAGGTGTAGGAAAGTTTTTACACCTGCACCAAGCTGCTAAGGATGGAGAAAATTTTAATGAAGCCTCTTTAAAGAAACCTGATGGTCCCATGTTGCATCCAATGTTATGGGACGTACCAAGATGAAAGTCCTGATACATACACAACATGGTGGAGGGAGGGGGGATTTAAATTTAGGTGAGGTGGAATGATCTGTTGTTTATTTTTGGATGATTTCTCATTTGCAGGTAAATGCCTGATATTTTACCAAATTATTTTCTCCTTCTCTCCTTAAAGTCTCAAATTTTAACCAAAGAGTTTCATAGAGAACCAAATGTAATGATGTTTTAGGGAATTAAAATCATCCAGAGCGTGAGATGATAGTAATTGCAGCCAGTGTAAAATATAGACTTTTCATTAAGGCCTAAGCAATTTTCTCTGTGAACACAAAGAAATGAATAATTAAATCTGATTTCAGTGGAGGAAAATACTTATAACACTTCGAAGGAAAGTATAGTATTTGAAGGATATACTGAAAGATCAGCAGATGTACCATTGGAGGAGAGTGGAGGGGTGGCATAGGAGGACAGAACATATCAAAAGAAGAGTGGTGTGAGAATTCAGAAGGTTCTAGGAGAAAGGAAATTTTTATACACATGACTCACTAAATTTCAGGAGAAGAAAATTGAAGATGAAGTAATAAATATAAAGTGGAATCAGATCATGGGAGGCATTGAATATTGGAAGAACTTTTTTTTAAATGGCCCCTAAATTATCATTACTTTTACATTATTACCTATTCCAATCCATGATGATTAAATTAGCCCTGTCCCCTTACCTCCAGGATCAATCAGTCCCAATCAACTGACAACTTCAGACTAATCCACCCTCTTTTACCATGTGCCTGAGCAAAACTGCACTTTAGATGCTATTCATTTGTGAAAAGAGCACCTAACTTTAAAACTTATTTAATTCTTTCTCTAGTAAGTTGCTTATAGGAAAGTTACTTCTAGTAGAGAAAGGACAATATCTTTTCTATTTTTTTCTCTTCCTGTATCTTACACATTTGAAATATTAAAAACACACACCCACAACATGTTGACCAGTAGTGCAGAATTTACTAATTAGGCAATCAAGAGATATACATAATAAGGTTATGAGGCATAATGCAAATACGTGGACATATATCCTTGTGCATTTGGAAGTATTAATGACTTATAAATTTCTAAAAATAGGCTTGATACATAATGTTCAAATTTTCATAGGAACTCTCAACTTGCCTACAAAAGAGGTTGCAAAATATATGCATGTACACATTTATCATGTCACTAAGACTTGATATTATACAAAATTAAATTTTCTGTATACTTGTTTTACTTCACTGTTTAATCATTAGTAAGGTTGGATAGGCATATTACCATATACATGCATGCCTGCTAGATTTTTTTTAGTTGTCCTCTCTTGTTCTTTGTTATTTTCTATTTTTTTCTTTTACTAATAAATTTGTATTGACTCTACATTTTACAGCTGCTGGACTGTTGACACAAAGTGTTGAATATAATTTCTCTAAGTCTTCTTTTTGTATTTAGACTTTTATTCCTTTATACATTCATCATTTGTAGTTTAAAATCTTACATAACCAATCTGCTGATTTTTAAAAAAAAATGGCTTCTAGGACTCTATGTCAAGCTTTGAAAGACATGTTACAAAAATGTCCTCCATATTTTTCTTATTATGTTCTTATAAGTTAAATTTTTGTGTTTAGTTCATGAATCTATGTAGTATTTATTTTTGCTTAATGTTAGATAGGGTTCATATATGGCATATGATTTTTGTAATTAAATGCTAGGTTTACTAATATTTATTAATTTACATTCACCTCTATTCATAAATAAACTTGAATATAGTTTCTTCCTTTTAAAATTTTTGGAATACTTGTGTCTAGCTGTTAAGAGTAGTTACTTCTTAAAAGTAAAACTGAGAAGCAAGAATATTTTGTTTCATATAATTCTTATTTAAAACATTCTTTCAGATAACAGTATTTCATTTATAACTTGACAAAATGAGAGATTTTGATTTTATTGGGGAAGGATGTAAACACTAGATCCAGTTTTTAGGAAGATAAATCTGATAAAACTCAATAGCTGAAGTAGGAAGTCAAGTATGAGAAGAGCTAGAGCCAGGATGATGACTAGGACAGAAACACATGGCTATTTTGGTGAAAAACAAGAATAGAAGTTAAAATATAAAAGAGAGGTCAAAGAATAAAACTGGAAAAACATTGTACATTGACATAACTTTTGGAGAAAACAATGCTGTTAGCATTTTTCTATCATCAATCCTTTGGTATGTCCTTCATAAGATGCACAAAAAGAATCCAGGTATAATCTAAATATAACATATTCATTTATATCTATAACAACCAATCTGTTTTAACTTCTGACTTTAAACCATCCAAGTGCATTGCCTGCTTTAAAGAGACACTTGTGCTAATTATAACAAAAGTTTTTCCAATCATAATGATTTATTTTTCCTTTCCCTCTTTACTTATATTCAAATGGGATAGAATCCACTGTTACTACTCCCTACATCTTTTAAGGCAACTGTTTGGATTTCTTGACATGATGTCTGTCCCTGAAGACTAAGATCCTCCAGAGATGGGACCAGTCTGGATCCATACCAATCTCCAGCTCCAGCAGGATGCTATGTATTTTGCAGCTTCTAGCATAGGCTGAGGGAATCACAGTATACAGGTGCCTCTCTATTACAGAAGGAGCCCACCTAAGGCCCACCACAAAGAGTCTGGAAGTTTCCTTCTTTCTTACTTCTAGAAATGGGGTGGAAGGGAGACAGAAAGATTTAGTGTCCAGAAAACTTATATTTAATCTCTTAAGCCTGATTTATACATTTGACATTTCCCCCTTTGGTTCCCTTAAAAATGAGCCAACCTGCTCTACTTACAAATATCTGATTTTTAAAACCTTGATTTATGACACATTCATGCATCCCCATTGTACCAGCATTTAGATCAGTGTTCAACTGGGAGATCCTGGCTGCTGAGTCAGAAGATTAATGGGCTTTTCCTTTGAATTATTATTATTCCTGCTGTTTTCATGGTAAAGTTACTTATCATACAAAGATAAATGTCCAGTGGGATTTGAAAGAAAGAATCTTGCTATTACTTTCTGACAGTATAGATAGCAACATGTGGCTTTTATAACAGGTGAACTTACTGCTTGGATCTTAAAATACATTTCAAATACTGTGCCTTTGCCAGTTAAAAAAAAAATACAAACCTGCTCTTCTTAGGTGAGAATCCTCAAAACTGAGGTCTAAAAATGGTCATAGGGTCACAGATATGGACTAGAGAAATCTTTTCTCTAAGAAAAAAATTCAAAGTTGTTTGATGTGATTATAAAACTTAGCTCCATAAAAGCTGAGCCATGAATTTTTCATAACACTTAATTCTTTTAAAATAAAGCAGCCAATGAACAAACATCAACATTAACAGCATAAAATTACTTCTTTTCTTTTATCTTTCTTCATTTTGTTTTCAATTATTTATTTATTTTGCATTTCAATAACAATTTTCAAAAGACATAGGGAAACATAAATTTGAGGCTAGTAGGGTCAGAGAAGAGGTTTACTGGTGATGACTGTCTGACAGCTCATCTGCACAGGTTTTTGTCAGAAGTTCTGAAAGGTATTCAGGCAGAGGTTCCATAGGAGAATCTGCCATGATTTTTAGAAACCTTAAAACATATAATTTTGTTGAATTTGCATTCAAATAAATGCTAGCTTTAAAAAACTGTACCTGCTTGTTTCTATGACAATAGGCACAGTGAAATGATGCTCGCAAGATGTGATGAGGAATGTCACCCCATTATTGCTGTGATTTTTCCCTTGAATTCATTAAATTCTGCTCTGCTATCTATCACTCCACCATTTGATATGCCTCAGTAGACAAAACCGTGTCAGTGAAATCTATCAAATGTTTTACTAATATTAAGAAACCAAATGACATTATTCTATGGTTACTCCTGATACAATTCTTTATTGACTTTGCTAATTGGACAAACAGTGTTCTTCTATAATTGAGTAGAAAAATATTTCACAGCTAAGCAAGAATAGGATTTAGTGTTTGCCTTATAATCAATGTATGTTTCAAAATACTCTGGTTTATAATACAAATGACTTTCTAATAAGTTATGTTGTCTTTATACAGTAACATACAATCCCCAAATATCCAACTTATTTTCAATATGCATTTTTTAACTGCCATAATTAAAAAAACTTATTAAACTTTTTTGGCTTTTATATAATAATTATAATAACTATAGAAAGCATTGAATTTCTCCAAAGGCATTGTGCAATTACATGTATATTTTAAATAGTAGGTTATAAGAAATAATACTGAAAAATTATATTACCAACAAATATATATATATATATACCTCATATAAAGTGATAACACCATAAGTTTGAGTTGGTTCTCTCCATTGAAGAAATATCTTCTCTTCAAAGGTACTTCCTTGGATGGATTCAGTAGGAACCGCACCAGGGACTAAAGGAGAGTGGGGAGAAATTAATATGTGGCAATAAATTAGCCCCCACCCTCACCCAGAGTAGGGTTTAACCCTTTATTGAGACATTGATTTTTAATGGTCTATATATACAGTCAGATTTATTCTCAACATATAAAATCTAAAGCCATTTTAGCTACACTGACTTTACAAAAACAATTTATCATTTTTTCATTAAAGTTTGAGTTACTGGGGTTGTGGCTCAGTGGTAGAACACTCACCTAGCACGTCCACATAAAAATAAATTTAAAAACTAAAGGTATTGTGTTCAACTAGGACTAAAATATATAAATAAAAATATATAAATCTCAGTATCTTTTAAGTAAACATTTTGTTTTTCATTCTTCCAATACAAATGAAGATACGGAACAATGAAAGTCAGTATATACTGCTTGTGGGAGTGTAACTTGGTATAGTCAGTTTGGAAAATAAGTAATGTTTAGTAAAATTAAAATGCACAGACCAGACCATAATGCCCCCAAAAAACAACTTCTGGGTAAATTCCCTGGTAAAATTCTTGTACATATTTACCAGGAGATATTTGCAAGAGACACTAACATAGCAGTGTCTTTAATAAGTATAATAATAAAAATAATAACAATAATAAAAATAAACTGAAAACAAACCAAATAGCTTAATAAACTGTGTTTAGTTATATGATAAAAGGCTAAAAAGATTGAAAGTAAATGACTTATCTACATCATCACAGATATCTCTTAATATTGAGTGAGAAAAACCACTTTAAAAGGGATATATATGAACTACTGAAATATATAAATACACACAAAATGGAAGCTGATTAAATAACAATAGAGGTTTTAAAAATTATTTAATTTCTACTATGTGAGAAAATTCGATCCTATTTTTTAAAAACCTAAAATATGAAACATATTTTTGCAAGGAAATCTAATTGACATAGGAAAGATGGAATATTTCTTGGCAATTCTCTATAAAATAAGATTTAGTATTATTATTTTTCAGTATTATTTCTCATCATCCTTTTACATTCAGCCTCTGAATATACTTCTTTCATATGCAATTAGTGTACTGGTATGTTCATCCTGCTAACAGACTGTCTACACCATTTACAAATATATATATATATTTGGGGGTGCATGATTAAATTGTTGGATGATGGAGAAAGTTATTCAAAAGTGGCTAGAGGGAAGTCGAAATTTACAACAAATCTACAATAATCAAAACAGTATGGTTTTAGAATAAGGCAGATATTCAAGTTAAAGGAATAGAACTGACAATTTCAGAAACAAGCCATTATGTTTATAGTCAACTGCTTTTAATAAGAGCACCACAAAATTCAATGAGAAGAAAATGATCTTTTTAACAAATGTGCTGGCACCAATGGATCACTACATACAAAAAATGAGGTTGGATTCTTCTCTCATACTATTCATAAAATAAATAAAACTAATTAACAAGCTAAATACAGGAACTAAAAACAAACAAACAAACAAATACTCTTAGAAAAAAACCCATTGGTGTAAATCTACATGATCTTTGCATTAGGCAAGGATTAGATAGGACACCCAGAGCAGAAGCAATGACATAAAATATCAATAAAATATACATCATTAAAATGGAAATTTTTTCATGCTTCAAAGTGCAATACTCAAGTGAAAAGACAACAGGGAGTGGGAGTTTTGCAAATCATATATCTGATAACAGACTTGTATCTACAGTATTATAAAGACCTTTAAAACCTAATAGTAAGAAAATAACCTAATTAGAAATGGAACTCCCCATTTCTCAATATAAAGTTCTCCAAAGGAATACAGATAGCCAATCATCATGTGAAAAGTTATGCAATATCTTTAGCCAGTAGGAAACGGAATATTAAAACCACAATGAAACATTACCTCGCACCTACTAGGATTGCTGAAATTACAAGAAATATGATAACAAGTGTTGGTAAGATTGTGATGATTTGAGAATCTTATTAAGGGCAAATAAGGTCAGAAGTATGAGAGTAATATGGGTGGAAGGGCTAGAGAAATCTTCATGCCAGACTTGAAATGAGAGAACTTTAAAGGGTAGAGAAGAGATAGACTTGAGAAATATTAGGTAGAAAAGATATTAGCCAAGAAGAGCTGGGAAGGGCAGAAGCCCAGGAAGTGAGGAGCATGACAGACAGGACCTTCTCTGAGGTGACACCTTTGCAGAATGAGCTGCAGTGGAGGAAAGTTATTATCTTAGGAAAATGGACCAAGAATACAGAGGAGCTCAGGACTTAAGGCTTTGGAATGAAAGATGAAGAACCAGGGAAGGTTAGTGCTCTATCTGATATGTGAGGGGTAAAGATTTGCTCCTAAGATGTAGGCTCTCTATTCACCTCACAGATTGTTTCTTTTGCTGAGAAGAAACTTTTTATTTTTTTTTTTATAATCAGAGCACTCTAGAAGGTATGATTTATTCATGTGTTGAATCATTATAATATAAGATGATAAGAAAACCTGGTCTAATTTAAAACCAGCTATAGATAAATTGTGAAATGTACGTATTAGTTTATAAGTTGTCTTATAGAAGAGTTTTGGTATTTTAATTTATTCACAATTACCTACTTTATTTGCAGCTTAAATACATAATGTAATTATATAAGTACAAGAATCAATTTATAAGACATTTCTGAGTTTACTCACAGCTATCCAAACTTTTTAGTTTGAATCCATCCCATTTATTAATTCTTGATTTTAATTCTTGTACCAAAGGAGTCTTATTAAGGAAGTTTGGGCCTAATCCCACATGATGGAGATTAGGACCCATTTTTTCTTCTATTAGATGCAGGGTCTCTGGTTTTATTCCTAAGTCCTTGATCCATTTTGAGTTGAGTTTTGTGCATGGTGTCAGATAGGGGTTCAATTTAATTTCGTTGCATATGGATTTCCAGTTTTCCTAGCACCATTTGTTGAAAAGGCTATCTTTTCTCCAGTGCATGTTTTGGGCACCTTTGTCTAATATAAGATAATTGTAATTTTGTGGGTTAGTCTCTGTGTCCTCTATTCTGTACTGTTGTTCTACCAGTCTGAAGATCAGTGATGGGAGGAAGCTGAAACCACAATAAGGGTGAGAGATGAGAATGGAAATTTTAACATAAGATTATGAGGGTCTGAATATAGGTGGTGGAAGCTAAGATAAAAGAACAATGTGGCACTGTGGAAGAGACAAAAAAGTTTGGACCATAGTAACTCAGAAATTCAGAGAAGAAGGGCCAGTAATGGCTGCTGACAATGTTGACGCCATCTTCCTTCCTTCCTGAGAAACAATGGAGAGCTAGGAGAAACAGGAGACAGGGCTTCCTATCTCAGCCTTAATGGAGCAACCTGATCGAGCTAAGACCCCAAATAACCAATAAACGTACTCTAAGAGTAATCAACACAAGCAGGATATGAGGGGCAACAAAGGACAAGAGAGAAGGATGTGAAGTGAGCATCTTATTTGTGCCAGCTGTTTCTGTATTTTTCAGTGGTGGGAAAATAATAAACACTAAATGTACTTTGCTAGTTGTTCAAAGGAAACAAAGTTTCATTATAAACAGTTCATTCATTACTTAATGATCAAAATTATACAATTGGTTGTCTGAAGAAACAAAAGTTAAACATCTATTCTTTCCCCCAGAATAAGTTTAGTCATTTAATGAACTTCCCAAGTTCTTTATTTTCATGCTTGACAAATGAATGTCTGGCCAAATAAGTGACACACTATCTTTATGTTTTATATGCTATATGATCATGTTATTGTACACAAACATTCCCCACATAATCAATGTAAAATCACATTTATATTTTGCTACAGGGTTTAAAGCATAATTTTACTATTTTAAAATAGTGCAGAGGTTTATTACAACTGTGCATTTGCTTTGATTTTTGGATGTGTTCTGGTGACATATATGGCTTCTTTGTTAAGTCATTGGTTATTAAAGCAATATCCAATTATAACATTGTTCCTGTGGGAAAAATGATTAATTTCACAAACATCAACTATTCTCAGTACTGTGTTGAAAATCCAGAGAAGCCTCTATATTGTGCTAAGTTTTTAATGGAACTATAAAAAATGTTTCAGAATGCTGTTTACATATATTTAAAATAAGCACTTCATATAACAATTCTAACACCTGAAACAATTTTTTGGCCTAATATGATAATAAAATTTGAATGGGGAACTAATTAGAACAATACAGAATTACCATATAGAGAATAGTATTATATGACTAATAAAGAATTATATCTTTATATCTATATCTTTATATATTATATCTATATCTTTATTCCTTTTCTTTCCTCAGTGCTTAAGCATAGATACACATTTGTATTATTCAAGAAAGTTCTTTTCATGATTAAGATTCTCAAGATTCTCAACATAAAAGAAAAACAAGTTGTTTTGAAATAACATATTTCATACAAATATCATTTAAAAGTACTCACGGTCTTCATCTGTTTGTACTATGAGTTCTTGACTCTCCTTTCTCCCCTCGGGGTTCATGAGAATGAGCTTCACACTCACATTGGTGTATGGTGACAGGTTAGTGATTGTATGCTGGGGGTGTGAATTATCAGTATCCCAGCTTACTTCTTCTCGTACTTGTTCTTGTCCTCCCACTTGGTAACAGTAGTGGACTGTGAGATTGTAACTATGGCAACGAGTTACATTATACCCAAATGGCTCCCATCGGATGGTGATTTGCCGAGATTTGACCTCTACTACTTCCAGTTTCCTTGGGCCACGCATGGGATCTATTTTTTTAAAAAAGGAAGAAAACATAGGGGGAAAGTATTATAAAAGATCTAGTGGATCCCATATACCCCAGATATATGTACTTGTCCAAAACACCTGGTCTCCTCTAGTTCCTGTATAATAAAATCCCTAAATCTTCCCTGGGAATAAGGCTACCCAGAATAAAGACTACAATTCCCATTCTCCTCTGCAGTGGAATGTGGCCATATGCCTAATTTCTGATGATGGCATGTAAAATGAAACATAAACAAATATTTCTGGGAGATATTCTTAAAAGGAAGGGGCTCACCATTTTTGCTCTGTTTTCCTTCACCCTAGCTAGATTAAGGATATGATGTTTGGATCTCATGCAGCCATCACGGACCATGGAGTACTTTAACATAAAGAATCTTAGCAATGATAAAGCAGGATTCAGGGACCTGTAATTACTTAGCTGTTGTACCAGCCTTGAACTAACTAATTCCAAATTTTTCATTAGGAAAAAATTAGATGTCATCTTACTTAAGCCTCTTTTCCTCTGGGTTTCTAACAGAAAACAAAAAAATCTTAATACTAACTGATAAACACAATGTCTCTTTAAAGTAAACTTATGTAATTGACACAGATACAATTACACAATAGAGCACTAATCTCCTGGATATATAAAGAACTCAAAAAACTTAACACCAAAAACAAATAAACAAACAACAACAACAAAAAAACCCCACAAATAACACAATAATTAAATGGGCTAAGGAACTGAATGGACACCTCACAGAGAAGAAATACAATCCTTTGATAAACATTTGAAAAAATGTTCATCATCTCTGGCAATTAGAGAAATGCAAATCAAAACCACTCTAAGATTCCATCTTACTCCAGTCAGAAAGGTAATTATCAAGAATACAAGCAATAATAAGTGTTGCTAAGGATGTGGGGGAAAAGGTACACTCATTCATTGCTGGCGGGAATGGAAGTTGGGGCAATCATATGGAAAGAAGTACGGAGAATCCTCAGAAAACCTGGATGAAACCACCATTCGGCCCAGCTATTCCCCTTCTTGGTTTATACCCAAAGGACTTAAAATCAGCATACTACAGTGGTTCAGTCACATGAATGTTTATAGCAGTTCAATTCACAATAGCTAACCAATGGAACCAACCTAGATGCCCTTCAACAGATGAATGGATGAGGAAAATGTGGTACATATATGCAATGGAATATTACTCAGCCTTAAAGAAGAATGAAATTATGTCATTTGCAGGTAAATGGATGGAACTAGAAAATATCATGCTAAGCAAAATAAGCCAATCCTCCCCAAAACAAAGGCTGAATGTTTTCTCTAATAAACACATACTGATCCATAGTGGGGGGGGTGGGTGGGTAGTGAAGAACAAAGGAACTCTGGACTGAGCAGAGCAGAGTGAGGGGAGGGGTGGGGCTGTGGGGATGGGAAAGACGGTAGATTGAGAAAGACATTATTACCCTATATATGTGTATGATTATGCTACTGGTGTGACTGCACTACTGGTGTGACTCTGCAGCATGTACAGCCAGAGGAATGAGAAGCTGCGTTCCATTTGTGTGTAATGTGTCAAAATACATTCCACTGTCATGTATATCTAATTAGAACAAATTTAAAAAATTAAAAAATAATAAGCATAAAAAAGTTAACTTGTATAATTACAAATATAAGAGTAAAAGCTTTAGAATTCTGCATGAAGTAAAATAATGATGAGAGAGCAGATTTCTGGGATTTCTGGGCAGAATTCCAGGGCTTTCTGCATTTGATTTGCACAGAAGTCCATATAATCAAGCTAAGGTAGTTCCTGCCTACTCATGACAATGTCTCCGTATTCTTCATTAAACAAAGATCTAAGTACAGTTTCAACCTTAGAAATCTAAATAAAAAGCAAGAAATATGCACAATTTGAACAGTTCAAATTATAATATACATAGAGAAATCTTAAGCATGTTTATGAAATAATGATAAAATGCAGTAAGACTAAATACAGGACATTTATTGAGCACTTTGTCCAATGCACTGCTCCAGGAAGTTCACCATTCGGGGGTTTGGGGAATGCCTAATTTAGAATGTTCTGCTTTGGCATTATACATTTGATAATTTTAATTTTTTTCTGAAGTACTGTCACTATTTATGAATGTAAAGAAATTAATAATTAGTAAGGGAACTATACATAGAAATTTGAGAAATCATAATTACCATTTCCTGTGAATCTACTACATGTGAGCTGCTTTACATATACATATTTTCATTCCCTCAAAACATTCCAGTAGATTGAATACTTTTATGCCCAATATACTGATGCAAAACTTGTGGCCAAGGTAGGCTCAATAACTTGAGCAGGGTCAAGGAACTGTGGTACTCAGATTTAGATGTGAAATTGAAACATTGTGCTGCTTCCTCTCTACTGTTGAATCTCTACTAAAGAAAATCCCTCCCTCACCCCATCTCTCTCTCTCTCTCTCTCTCTCTCTCTCTCACACACACACACACACACACACACACAAGAAATTAGGATATCAAAGATACTTAAACATAACCAAAGAATATAAAATGTGATCAAGATTCAGTGCATTTAATTTTGACACAAAAGTGCTGGGAAGAATTCTCCTTTCCCTCATTTCACAGAAGAGGAGGTCATAGCCATGGTCCCCAGCTCAGCTATACCAGGCAGAGCACTAGAAATGTGTCTGAATATTACTGAGGTTCACTTCTAATCTCCATTTGTGCCTATCCCTTGGGTGTCTGTTCTGTTTAGGACCTTGAGAGAACTCAAAACCATCCTTTTACCTAGCACCTCCAATCCATGAAAATGTTGAAAGTGAAATAATATTTTGATTTAATATACGAAAATTGGGATTTATCTGCCAGATATCTGCTCAAAACATGAAATAAGGTTAATACTGATCATTCATGCTGCTCTTGCCCAATAACTTCAGGGACCATGGACAAGAGAGATGAAAATTGCTCCAAGAAATCTTGAGTGACAGTCTTATGGAATGTTCATTATTGCCAAATTAATTTTTTATATTTAAATTACCAGTGTTAAGGAAAATATCATAAATAAGTTATTTAGAAATAACACTGAAGATTTCTTCCAGATTAGTGAGTTCTTATGGTTTAAAATAAATGTCTAATTTTATTTAATGCTTCATTAGCTGAATGTTTACAAAAACTTTTAATAAGCTCCAGATCCCTTATACATAAACAGATTAACATGTGTCTCTTTGCCCTTTCCCTTATTAATCACTGGTCTCCGCAAGAACTGTTCTAAAGCATTTCCCCAAGGTTTTCATCAATTTTACTTACTTAATAAAATGACTAAAAGCTTCAGATATTAGCTTAAACAAGCAGTGAAGTTCTAACTTAATTTCAGTAGAAAACAACTTCCCACTTCATAAATTAGTCTGCATAAGTTCAGCATTCCTTGGCCCAGAAAATACACACTTAAATTAAACCCCTAGATTAAAAATAAATGGTTCTATCTACTTAGTCAAGTTTACTTGAAACTCTTTGTTAGTATCTTTGGGGTTTTTTTTTTTTTTTGGTAGTCAAGATTAAACCCAGGGGTGCTTTACCATTGAGCTACATCCCCAGCCCTTTTTAATATTTTATTTAGAGACAGTGCCTTGCAGACTTGCTGAGATCTCTTGATCCTCCTGCCTCAGCCTCCCAAGCAGGTGGGGCATGGGTGTGCACCACTGCACCCAGCTTTTCTTAGTATCTTTTAAAATTCCACCACAATAAAAATAAATCTTGAGCTTTCCTACACTTGTCAAGTAGCATAGCCTAGCACAAAAAAAAAAAAAAAAAAAATCATCTCCATGACCAAGTCTCCCATGTCACTATTGTCATGGGTGGTAATTAACAGACTAAGGACAGTGGATGTCTGAGGTCTAAATCCTAGTTTAAGAGTTACACTCACTCACAGGCATATGCAAGTTCCAGATTAGCCCAAACAAAATAATCCTGTAGATGCATTTGCACAGTACAGATTGTCCCCAATATAAGATGGATTAACTCATGATTTTTCAACTTTACAACAGTGTGAAAAAGAAACCATACTTCAAATTTTGAATTTCAAACTTTCCCCAGGCTTCCAACATTTAGTGCCATTTTCTCCTAAGATCCAGGGCAGCAGCAGCAAGCCACAGTTCCCCATCACCCCTGTGATCAAGAGGGAAAAGAAAATGGCACTCTGTGGTGCTCTGCATGGCTAAATGGCAATGCTTTGCAGCTTAGGGTGATTAATGCAATTTTTACTTAGATATTTTCAACTTACGATGAGTTTCAGAGGATATAACTCCATCATAAGTAGAAAAGTATACAGGGCAGAGTCAGTATCAACAGAAACAAGAATGAATCACACCAGCAGGCTGTAGGGATGACGACCACTTTGATTCCTAAACACTTACCACACTTGTCAAAAGCTTGAGAAAATACAAATCAACACATCGTACAGGTGATATGTCCACCTCGGGTGAGTACTGCCAATTTCCCTTGCCAGGACACAAAGGCAAAATCAAGTGAGTGGGGGAAATCCGCTAATTGAAAAGAGATACACAGATTGGAGGTATAGCTCAGTGGTAAAATATATGCATGAGCCCTGGAATACAATCCCCAGCACCCAAATAAATCCATAAATCCATAAATAAAACAGGTACATCCACGAACACAAATGGAACCTATGTGCTATTATCATGTACCTGTGTAGCACTCCTTTAATGACAAGGTTGATTGGCTGAGTCAAGTGACAGTCCTATCAACTCACCCTAAGCATCCATTATTTTTCTTTGCCTCTGCCATTCTGCAAAAATTTAGTTCCATACAGCAAAAGATTTATAACAATTGCATGTGAAGTTAGCATTTTACAGAAGCTTTATTTTCAATGTTTCTGTGGAACCATTTCTATTAAAGTGCTTCTCACTGCGAATGAGAGATTCCATAGGGACATTTTCAATAGGGAGCTATATTGATGATCACTGAATACTTTCAAGGGCATCACTGCAGAAATATTTTACATGATAGGAAATATATGGCATCTTTATAACAGAAATGTGTAATTTCAGTAGGTTAATTGCAACTTACATTACATTTCTACAAGCAGAGCACAAATATTGCCCAAAACAATGCTTGGCATTCCATTACTACCATTTTATTTGCACAACATAAATCTTTTACAGTTAGATAATAGGGCAATAAATTATATTACTAGGCCTACTAATTTTAGGATATTTGCTCCTTTTTCCTCATAATCCTAAAGATGCTACTGAGAACAGGAATCAATTCCAATGTCATTTCTCTACACTCTCACATCCTGGGGTCACACTGACATATTCCTCTTCCCTGGACTGGGTATCATGACAGGCCCCGTTGGCATAAATCATGAGGCCAGCTGATACAATCTGGGCCCTCTGACTCATGATAGGAGACTAGAATGGCCTCCCTATGGAAGAGGATGGCTGTCATGCCTGAAGCTTAGTTGGGAGTCCCTCCCCATTCCCTCGCTGGCGCCTGCAGCATTTCTCATTTTGTTCTCTTTTTGCCAGTTTGAGCCAGGTTTCAAGCAGAGAAGTCTGACAGTTGCAGTCCTGACCTCAGGGACTAGCAAGTCCAGTTCTAGCCTCCAGCACTTTGGTATCCTATTTAATCAGTGATCCTGGCTCCTTCTACATTCAGTTCCATTTTTTTTTTTTTTTTCTCTGAATCAGGGCAGAAAGGGACTGATAGGATCAATTTCCATTGTAGGTTCAATTCACAGCTCATTTCTCTGTAACTCTGCACTTTACCTTCTATTACTCCTACAGTGCTTTTTCAGAAACTCAATTTCAGGACCTGTGAGAGATATTTGGGTGTAATTTTAGGATCCTGTCATTGATAATCAAAAACATAGATTACAACCAATGCTCCTGCTAACAGGTTTCTCTTTTCTACCTCTTCATGAACCATACAGAAGTCTATTACAATAAGGGCTGTAACACCTGAACAGCATGGCTCAGGGTAGACATATTCACATAATGCCTTTCATGTTTTCCAAGGGATGATTTGAACTTAGGCTACTTTGTAAAGATAAGCAACCTACTAACCCATGTCTATGGGAAATGGACCATCTACATATCAATATCAGCACCTTCAGTTCTTACATTTCTGCCTCACAGTCACACAAAATAGAGAAAAATAATTAGGCCACTGTTTTATTTACTTTACTATTCACTTATATCAGAGTAAAGACATGATTAATATTTTATTGGCTTAAATAATAATTCAGTTTTCCTAAGCAGTTACAATTCCAGGTACATTGTTTGACATTGTTTGTGAGTGGTATGGCTATAGGTTTTGAATGACTCACTGCTTTCCAAAGTTTAAAGGGCATTTTTGTCAGTCAAGTGGAAATTTTTGAAATATGTTACCTTTAATTACACTATCCTAAGGCATCTATATGCCTGTGACATGCCTGAATGAATTAAAACCTCTCATAAGAATTATATAATTTGAAAACTCCTCCATCAGAATATTTTTCACATATATTACTATTTTTAATAGTTTGGCATCAGTAGAATTAAAAGTCCTTGAAAATAATCTGTTTTTCTCAAATATATCAGAAAATCCTACACAAAGGAAGAATAATTTCATTTCCTAAACAAAAGTTAAATTAAAAAATAATAGTAATACAAGATACTGAAAAAACAGTCTTCCTGAATGAATAAATGAAGGTGTGGCAATGTCAAGTCCACATTCCAATCTATTTCTTGGCTTGGAGTAGACATATTCACAAATGTCTCTCAAGTTCTCCAAGGGATGATTTGAACTTAGCCTACTTTGTAAAGATAAGCAACTTACTAACCCACATCTATGGGAAATGCACTATTTATGTATCAATATCATCTATCATTTAAATTTGAATCACATTAAACAGCTGAAGTTTCTCTTCACATTTCATGAAAAGCATACAGGAGTATCTTACCTAAAAAAATAAGTAGGACATACACTTAAGGAACACAAGTCCTCTCAGGCAACAGGCTGAACATAGATCTCCTGGATGGCAAGGAGGGTCTTTCTGTAGCTTCTCCAGCAGTATTAAGAATAGTGTAGACAAACACTTTGTTTAATTCCTGGCTTGGTTTGTAGATTTATAAAATAAAGTAAAAGAATACACCTTTTTTTTTTATTTTATTTTTTTTTAATTTATTTTTTATTGGTTGTTCAAAACATTACACAGCTCATGACATATCATCTTCCATACATTTGATTCAAGTGGGTTATGAACTCCCATTTTTTACCCCAAATACAAGTTGCAGAATCACATCGGTTACACATCCACATTTTTACATAATACCATATTAGTGACTGTTGTATTCTGCTACCTTTCCTATCCCCTACTATCCCCCCTCCCCTTCCCTCTCATCTTCCCTCTC
>NW_025999990.1:50705580-50719177 GCF_001458135.2 Marmota marmota marmota | reverse complement strand
GTAGGCAGTGGCCTCGTGGCTAAGAGCCGGGCGGGCGGGGTGGCCGATCACCGAGCGAGCGGGGCCGCCAGGAGAGCCAGGATGGCGGGAGCCGTCTGCCGGGCCAGGCGGGGACCCTTCTCGCTGCCCCGGGCCGCCGGGGGCCGCTTGCAGAGCAGGTTGGGCGGTGGCTGCGGGATTGGACCTCTGCGCCCGCGTGGCCGGCCAAGATTCACTTGTCTGGGGCCAACTGTCACCTCTAATATAACTTACTACTTCCTGGCAGGTCTCCTTTCAGCGGAATTTTGCTAGAAGTTCCTCAGTAGGTAGAATGTAGCTGTTTTAATGGGTGTTTCTGATCCGGTTAATGTGGAGATACTGAAAGTGCTGCTTCCTTGCCGGCCGCCATGTTGGATCCCCCAAGAATACACCTTAACCTAGGTTTCTCACTCAAGGTGTCTACTTTCAGGATAACCTCAAAATCTTTCAGAGTAAATTTTTTAGAGAATTATTAAAGTTTTTTACCTTTTTAAGTGAAAAGTCTGATAGATGAAGACTGGAAATGGGGTAAAAATTTACTATTGATGCCTTTGAAAAACAAAGAAATCTGGATATCAATGAGGTATTTGATGACAATGACATTTGTCATATTCTACCTGAATTGATTAATGGTACAAAATATCACTAGAAGTCACACAAGGAATGAAAGATGTTTTACTTTGAAACATAAAGTATTCTTTTCTGACTGGGGTTTAAGGTTTTGGAAATCTTAAATTATATCTTTAAAACACTGCAAAGTACAAAAGAAAATAATCACTCATACCCACTAACATCAAATGTTGACATTTTCTGTTTTGCCTTAGTCATTTCATTAAAGAAATAAAATATTGACAATATAAATTCCTTCTACCTTCCTGATTTCTGTCCTAAGGTTAACTTTATGCTTTATTATCAGACATATTTTATATACATAGTATATATATATATATATATATATATATATATATATATTACTATATACATAGTATATGTAATATTATTACATACATAGTATATGTATATCTCTATTTATATCTGCATCTATATGTATGTACATATCTATATTTATATATAGTAATATATAAATAACATTTATGTATTATATATAAATTATTTATATATTTACTATTTATATATTACTATATATATAAATATTTGTACAAATGCTACCATTCTTTGCAACTTGAGGTTTCATTCAACATAGCCAAGTTAAAGCATATGGGTTTAGTTATCTTTTTAACGAGTATATAGAATTCCATTAAATTAAGAAACTACAGTTTACTTATTCATGTTCCTATTGAGGGACAGGTGGCTGAGTCTATACTTTTACTAGTACAAGTGCTGCAATGGATATCCTTGTATATGTGTCCTCTTGGCCACAGCCTCCCTTTGGGTCAACATAACAAGCGGGACCATTGGCTTGTTGACTTTGCAAATCCTAAAGTGTACTTAAATCAATCAAATTGCTCAATTGTGTTCCAAATAGAGAGAGAAACAAAACAAACAAAATCAACCAACCAACCACCCCTAAAAGATCACCAATGTTCAAATGTCCCATTTTCTTAAAAAATATTATTTTTCAAGACGATGAGTTAATATCAGTTGCTGAGGACAGTTCTTGGCCAATTGGGGCTGGTTTCAGTTAAATGTAAATAAACAAAATCTAATATGAGATTGTTTTATGAATTGTAACATTTCTTTGAAATAACCCTCGGAAGAAATTTATAATTCACAGACTTCTTTCTTTATTGATAGACTTTTCTGCTTAAAAGAAGCTAAAAAGATCCCCCCTACAAACCATTTATCATATGATACCATTATGTTGCATTTGTGTGAAAGGAAATAAAATATTAAAACTCATCAGAGAATAAGTTTAATAAGCTGATAGGTGTCCCTAAAATGATTAAGATTTCTAATTAAAATAAAATACCACATCATTTACTCTAAAAGACTCTCCCATCCATAAAACAATTTTCCCTTATGATTTTTTTTTTCTAGGGGTTAGTACAGGAAATTGAAGCCAGGGATGCTTTATCACTGAGATATAGCCCCAGTCCTTTTTTTTTTTTTTTTTTTGAGACAGGGTCTCACTAAGTTTCTAAGGGTTTCACTAGATTACTGAGACTGGCTTTAAACTTGTAATCCCCCTGCCTCAGGTTCCAGACTCGCTGGGATTACATGTGGGTGCGAATGCCGGGCATAATTCCCTTACTGCATAGGCTGTGGCTGCCTCCAGTGATATCTTACACTGGGCCCCTCATATAAGAGAAGTGAAAATTCAAACGAAAGTTGCATCAGCTCTGAATCTCAAAATTGAACCCCGGGCCAGTTACAGCATAAGGGAAACTAAACATGATGGCCCTGGGCTAATTTCACATAATTATAGTGGCTAAAGCATCCACAGTTAATGCTGTTCTCCTGGATCCCAGCTGACACAAACACGAATATTCTACACATGAAACAATCTTAAATGAGGCTCCACGTTTTCATAGTCCAAATAACTATGGGCTTCCTAGTAAATATCATCCAAAATACCCAAAGACAAAAATGCCATGAGAGAGAGTAGAAATACTAACAGATGTATAACACCTAAATTATCGGATACAAAATATAAAATTAGTAACTTTAAAGTTTAAAAATGTAATCATAAAAATGAACACGCAATAGGTCACTATGACCAGAAAATTAAAAAAAAAAAACTAATAGAACTTCAAGAAAGATATAAACTATTGAAACAAAATGAAAACTCAGTGGATCCCATCAATTCTGTAGGCTGAGGCAGGAGGACCACAAGTCTTGAGATTAGCCTCAGCAACTTAGAGATCCTCAGGAACTTAATGAGACCCTGTTTCAAAATAAAAAAATAAAAAGGACTGGGGATGGATTAAACAGTAAGACTAACAGAGATTAAGAAATTAAGTAAACTAAAGATAAAGTGGTGAAAATACACAGGAGGTAACACGGAACATTAGAAATAAAAATAGAGTAATAATAGAAAAGAAAGACAAAGACAGAGTTAGAGGGTTTACCTGTGTATAACTGGACATCTAAAAGTAGAACTCAGAGAACAGACAGAAGTCACATATTGTCCAGGGTTGACCTCAATCAAAATACACAAAAAGTATAAAATTTAAAAAATAAAATTAAATCCATATTTAGATACTCTTAGTCAAACTATAGATATAAAAATCAATGAGAAGATCTTAGTAGTGTCTAGATTTTTAGAAAAGGTACAATCATTTACAAAAAATATCTGCAATTAGATGGACAAAGAGTTCTCAGTTGACACAGGGGAAGGCTGAGCACAAGGGGATGATATATTCAAAGAGCGGAGAGGAAACATACCAACTCAGAATTATGTTCCTACCAAAACTGTCTTTCCAGGATCATAATGAAATAAAGATGTCTTCATAGACTCATAACTTTTCAAGCTTACTACCAACTACAAGAAGGATAAAAGTGATATTCAAAGGAAGGTTTGAGATACAAGGAGATATGGTAAGCAAAGAAACTTTTAAACTTATGTGCATACAATAATGTCTGATTTGAAGGATTTTAAACAATGCAGAACTGAACTACTGATAACATGAACATATAAGCAGTGGGGTAGCACTCAGCTCCAATGTTATAAGATCCTTACGTAATGAGGAGGGAGGTTTACTACCTCAGGCACAGACTTTAAGTATACACAGCAAATTTTCTAGAAAACCCACTGTAAGGATAGCAATAGAGTGATACCTTTAGCAATAGGAAAAACAACAACAAATAAAAACTAACAAAAATTTAAAAAGTAGAAGTTCACTAGATTAGACAAAGGGGAAAGAAGGGAAGGGAGGGGGACAGGAATAGGAAAGACAGTGGAATGATTCCGACATAACTTTTTTTTTTTTTTTTTTTTTTTTTCCGACATAACTTTTCTATGTATTTTAATGGATACACCATAGTGAATCTCTACATCATGTACAACCCAAAACTGGGATCCTAATTAGAATAAGATGTACTCTAGGTTTGTATAAATATGTCAAAACATACTTTACTGTCATGTATAACTAAAAAAATAAATAAAAAATGATTATAAAGGTAATCTATCTAAAGAGAAAAAAGTATTATCAGTCAATTGTGTATAGGGGGACAAAAAGGGCAAGAAGGGGGAGGGACATAGAATACAAGGGAAAACACCGAAAAGTGATTAAAATGTATTAGTAAAGAATATACAGTAAATGAAATCTTGCTAATTAATAAAAGACAGAGGTGTAAAATCAATATCCTACTGTATTCCATATTCTATTTAAATCTAAGCCACATGTACACAGAAAGTTGAAAGTAAACAAATGCAAAATGATGGCTGCAAATATTAACCAAAAGAAACAGTAGTTGCATTAAGGGACACAGAAAATCACTACATAATGATAAAAGCATTACTTCATCAACAAGATATAACAACTCTAGATTTTTATGCACTCTAATATGGCTTTAAAATATATGAAGCAATTGGTAGTCTTAACATAGAAACAAGGGTGGGATGTGCAATGTACTTCATTCATGAGGATGGGCATAAAACTCTAAGGAAAATATTCAAATCCATCCTCATACTTATAAAACACTATGTGACCAAGTTGGATTAATTATAATGATATAGTATTTTTAAAAAATCTGTTAATATAATTCATCACATTACCCAATTAAATAAGAAAAACAAGACTGGGGTTATGGCTCAGTGGTAGAGCACTTGCCTCATATGTGTGAGGCACCGGGTTCAATCCTCACACCACATAAAAATAAATAATTAAAATAAAGGTATTGTGCCCATCTACAACCAAAAATATTTCTTATAAAAAGAAGAAAAAAATATGAACATTTCAATTAATTTAGAAAGAGAACTTGGTGAAATATCCATTTATAATAAAATTTTTAGCAGATTAAAACAAAACAAGGGCTGGGTTATGGCTCAGCCATAGAGCACTCTCCTAGAACATGTGAGGCCCTGGGTTCAATCCTCAGCACCACATAAAAATGAATAAATAAAATAAAGATATTGTGTCCAACTAAAAAATAAATATTAAAAAAATAAAATTTCACAACTCTAATTAGCAAACTTCATTTTTAAGATATTAAGGTATAATACAAGATGTACACTATCCCTGCTTATATACAATATTTTCTGAGAAGTTCTATTCAGGAGAAAGAAAAGAGTAAAAGGAAGAAACAAAATTTTAATTGTATACAATGTGAATGTTTTAGTATGTGCATGCACACACACACAAACACACAGGATATGTAAATTATAAAAAGTAGCAAATGTTTAGTACAATGGCTGAATATGAGATAAATATTGAAATCCTCTGTATTTCTATACAGTGAACACCAAAAGAAGCACTAATTTAATTTTTTTCATTTACTACAGGACCAAAATATAAAAATACTCAGGTATAAATCATAAAAGAGCACAGTAGTGGATAAATGTCTGAAACTTTATTGAAAAGCATTAGTGAAGCTCAAAATAATTAAAGAACAATCCTCTATTTTTGAATGGGAAGAATCAATATTGTAAAACTTTTAGTTTTTTTCCTATGTTAATCTAGGAGTCAATGCAATTTCTATACAAATCTGGAGATTTGAGGAACTTGAAAGTTTATTAAAATATAAGGAGGGCTGTGGATACCGTACAGTGATTAAGCACAAATTTAATTTGTACAAGACCCTGGGTTCCATCCAGCACCACAAAAACAGAGGAAGGATGAAAAGGAAGAAAGAAAAGTAAAGTTTCCCTACAGTCCTGAAAGAAAACCAAGTAGGAAAATTTGTCCTATGAGACAGCAAGTTACTAAAAACTATGATAATTAAACAGGGAGATATGGCTAAAAGAATAAACAGAGTTAGATCAGAAACCTTAATATATGATTAAAAGTGGCATTTCTGATTTCAGGGGAAAAGACAAATGGTGGTGATACAGGAAGAAAATGGAACTAGATTCCTACCCTATACCATAAACAAAAATCAATTCCAAGTAAATGAAGTCTATGAAAACTCAAGTTAATTTTGTTTGTTTTTTTACAAAAAAGTGGGACATTATTTATCCAATTGTAGGATAAGGAAATATTTAAGATAAAAAAAAGCCAGGTGCAGTGGTGCATGTCTGTAATCCCATTGACTCTTGAGGCCTAGGCAGGAGGATCACAAGTTTGAGGCCAACTTCAGCAACTTAGCATGGCTCTAAGTACCTTAGTCTCAAAATGAAAATTTAAAATATTTGGGGATGTAGCTCAGAGGTAAAGCGTCCCTCATTTCATTTCCAATATCGGAAAAAACTATTAATATAAAGCTAAAAAAAAAGGTGTGTGTGTGTGTGTGCGTGCATATATATATATATATATATATATATATATATAGAGAGAGAGAGAGAGAGAGAGAGAGAGAGAAAATAAAAAAGTTACATTTTTCAAAACATACTATAAATAATGTGAAAATCTAAACTAAACCTTACTCATCTAAGGAAAAGGAAACAACTAAAAAGGGCAAAAGATACAATAGGCATCAAATAAAAGTAAGCCATATAGAAGATGGAAGCAATAATTTAACAAGGAAAAGGTATGAATATCATATACAGAGTGTCTACCTATCACAAGAAAAAGATAACAACTCTAAAGAAAGTTTGCCAACATGATCTGTGGGTAGGATGAAGACCCAGCAAAGAGTCAAACATACAGTTTATGGAACCGGTAACCAACTATGGGTGGCAATGTGGTGTTGTCTTGGCCACAAACAATAGAACTCCATAGAACCAGCAGCTATATTCTTCTATGTTCTAGAACAGTACTTTTAAACTTCTCTGATGAGAACAACAACATGCATACGTTTTACATATAAAGTTTTCTGGGTCTCATCCCCAGAGATTCACTTTCACTGAAGCTCAGAATTTGAACCTTAAAGAAGCAGTCCAGGCTATTCTTATCATCAGAGAAGTTGAAGAAATAGTCTATATCCTGCTACTCAAAGTAAGTTTCTCCACTAACGAAATAAATTGAAGAAGACCTTAGAAGATGGAAAGATCTCCCATGTTCTTGGATAGGCAAAATTAATATTGTCAAAATGGTCATACTACCAAAAGTATTATACTTTTAGATTTAATGCAATTCCTATTAAAATTCCAATGACATTCTTCATAAAATTTTTAAAAAGCAGTCATTAAATTCATTTGGAAAAATAAGAGGCCCTGAATAACCAAAGCAATTTGTAGTGAGAAAAGTGAAGCATCACAATACCAGACCTTAAATTATACTACAGGGCTATAGTAACAAAATTGGAATGATATTGACACAAAAACAAGCATGAATACCAATGTCACAGAATAGAAGACACAGAGAAATCCACATCAATACAGTTATCTCATACTAGACAAAGGCACCATAAAACATAACCTCTTCAACAAATGGTTGAAAAGATAGCCTCTTCAACAAATGGTTGTTGGAAAACTGGAAATCCATATGGAGTAGAATAAAATTTAACCTCTATCTCTCACCCTACACAAAGCTCAACTCAAAAGGGATCAAGGAGTTAGGCAGTAGACCAGAGATCCTGTGCATACTAGAAGAAAATGTAGGCCCAACTCTACATCATGTCGGCTTAGAAATCGAGTTCCTCAACAAGATTCCAAAAGAGCAAAATTAAAATAAGAATCCATAAATGAAATGGTATCAAACTGAAAAGCCTCTTTACAGCAAAGGAAACAATAAAAAATGTGAATAAACAGCTCAGAATGGGAGAAAAATCTCACCTCAGATAGCACATTAATCTCCAGGATATATAAAAAACCCAAACGCTTAACACAAAAAAACCAAATAACTCAATCAATTAATGAGGAACTGAACAGGCACTTGACAGAAGAAGAAATACGAATGGGTAGCAAATATATGAAAAAGTGTAACTAGCAATTAGAGAAATGCAAATCAAAACTACACTGAGATTTCATCTCACTCTGGTCAATTATCAAGAATAAAAGTAACAATAAACATTGGCAAGGATGTGGAGAAAAAGGTTGAATCATGTATTGTTGGTAGGAATGCAAATTGGGGCAACCACTGTGGAAAGCAGTATGGAGATTCCTCAGAAAATTTGGAATGGAACCACCATTTGACCCAGCTATCTCATTCCTTGGTTTATACCCAAAGGACTTAAAATGAGCATACTATAGTGATGCGGCCACATCAAAGTTTATAGCAACTCAATTCACAATAGCTAACTATGGAACCAACCAAGATACCCTTCAACAAATGAATGAATGAAGAAAATGTAGTATTTACACACTGTGGAAAATTACTCAGCCATAAAGAAGAAGAAATTATAGCATTTACAGGTAAATGGATGGAACTGGAGACTATCATGCTAAGTGAAAAAAGTCAATCCCCAAAAAACAAAGGCCAAATGTTCTCTCTGATATGTGGATGCTGACACACAATGGGGTACGTGAAGAATAGAAGTTCACTGAATTAGACAAAAGGGAATGAAACAAAGGGAGTGGGGTTGAGAATAGCAAAGAAAGTAGAATGAATCAGATATAACTTTCCTGTGTTCATATATGAATACAGAACCATATCATGTACAACTACAAGAATGGGATTCTAATTATAATAAGTTATACTCCATGTATGTACAATATGTCAAAACACACTCTACTGTCATGTGTATCTAAAAAAAAAAAAAAAACAACAACAGTTATTTTTTTTTAAGTAGGATTCTCATACCAGCACTAGCACTAGCACCCGGAAGTATATCAGAAGTGCAGAAACTCAAGCCTCCCAGCTTCTTGAAGCTGAACCTTCCTTTATACAGCAAAGCTGAGAAGCTCTGACTTAGAGGAATATTTCCACAGTGCAGACTGGATCCCCAGATCATATACTGACAGTATCATTTGTTTTAAAGAAGGAGTGGAAAAAGAAACATCAAAATATTTTAGGTCAAAAGGTGAGGACTGCACAGAATAATAACTAGGTCACAATGCAAAATATACTTCATGTTGCCTTAAAAGAATTTGACAATTCCAGATAAATTCATACTAGTGGATGCCAGGAGATAAGCAAAGAAATATCTTCAGCAGTACTGTTGTTAAAATAACAAGAAAGTTAAGTATGTAAATAATCTGCTGAGTAGAAAACAAACACCCATGCAGAGGAAAATTATGCTACAGTGAAGATGAATGAACAGCAGTTAAAGCAATAAAGGATCTAAAAACACCCAGTACTGAGTAGAAAATGTAAATCATCGAAGACTACTAATGGGCAATTTTACAAGACTAAAAAAACATGCAAACAGGAATTGTTTGATTCATATATATGTGATAAAACTATTTGAATAACAAAGAAAGAAGGGAAAAGAAAAGTGTATATAAGAACTCAGGATATTGGTTACCTCTGCAGTTCCACACAAAGGATCTTGGGTTATCCCGTTTTTAAGCTAGGGAGTCAATTATTGATATGCTTTGAAACATACAATCTTTTATATGTCAATTATTACATAATGATTTCAAAAGAAGATTATTTCAGGAAAAGCATGACTACTCCAGAAACACTGTGGGCTCTTGGACAAATATCCATGTTTGGCTGAGTGTGGTGGTGCATGCCTGTAATCTTAGCAGCTTTGGAGGCCGAGGCAGGAGGATCACAAGTTCAAACAAAGCCAGCCTCAGCAAAAGCCAGGCACTAAGCAACTCTGTGAGACCCTGTCCTATAAAATACAAAATAGGCCTAGAGATGTGGCTCAATATTCAAGTTCAATCCCCAGTCCTCCCCCACCCCCCAAAATTTCCATGTTTGGTTCTTATAAGAGAGGTATAATGGTATTTACCAGGCCAACTTTAGGAAGCAAGATCATATGCCATTGAAGATGTTCTGGGAAGCACCCATAGTATACCTTAACGCTGTCATCCCTAGCCCTCAGGCCTAGGTTTAATCTGGATATAACACTTAAGGGGACATCAAAGGACCATTTCATGCTTTCATTCTAGGATATGTATGACTGAATTCAACATGGAACTCAGGAATTCACATTAGGAGGGAGAGAATATCAGGCAAGTATTTGTTCAAGGTCATAGATGACCTACAAGGTACCTTTTGCCAATTTGAAGAAGAGTTCTCTCCTGTTCAAAAAATTGAAAAGAAAAATAAAAGTAAGGAAGGAAGAGAATCTGTTTTTCAAGTCCCTGTTGGGAGTCATCTGTGAGAAAATTTTCACAAAAAAGATACAAATCTACAAGTCATTTGAATGGGCACTCCAAATTTATTATGATTATGGCATATAAAATCTACACAACTGTGCACAGGGGCTCTGTTTGAATCAGTGTGTAACACGAATGTTTGGGTGCTATCCAAAATGTGTAAATTATGTGAGGAAAAAATATGCATTTTGACAAATATGCTAAGGATTTGTAGTATATGTGATATAGACTCACATATATTGTATATGGTTTATATGTATATTCTTTTTGTATAGGCAACCAAATAACATATGCTGTATAACCTGTATTCATTAATATACATGTTATATAGTATATGTTACATATACTAAAAGCCCTCAGAGAGTACATTTGTAAATAACAATTTCAAAGCTTATGACAAATTAGGACTGCAGAAGTGAATATGGTGAGGTATGCATGTTGACAGAAATGTATTATTTTCCCATGAAATTAATACCCATACTTATTTACCAGACTTTATTATTCACATGTGCCATGAAGTACTTAAAATACATTTTCCAAAGGTTCTAATTCTAGCTATTCCTTCCTAATCTTATCTGTTCTTCATGCCACCATCAGAATGCCTTCCTGATGTGACAGTTCATCTGTATCAACTGAAGGACTTCTAATTCGGGCTGTCTATCTTCTAAACCAAATAAAAATGTTTCCATTAGAAAGTCACAACTATCAAACTGATCACATAACGCTATCACTATCCATACTGGCCAGGTGAATCTATCTGCTGCCCTTCAAATACAGTTCTTCCTGGAAAATGAATTTCTCTGCTTGGATGGATACATACACATGGATTGATAGGTACTTTCTCATCTGCCAACAAGTAGCCTTCAATTCTTTTCCATCATGGTTCAAAATCAAACTCCTGTTTATTCTTAATTGCAATAAAAATCAGGTATTTGAAGACCCAAGATGATCAAAATCCCCAATTACATTTGTTGACCATGGCTTTATCATTTTTGTAGCAATCAAATTACATATCTCACCCTGCATCTATATGAATCTTAATCCTGGAAAATGTCTATAACTGTCAATAAATGTTAAAAGAGCATTAACACAGAATAATAAGCAATAAGATCTTGCTCAATACTTTGGTTCTCATAAGTTCATTCAAGAAACATTTCTTTTTTCCAGTATTTATCTATGCTGTTTATTTTATAAATTTTTATTTGATGTATAATGATTTGAACATATTTATGGGGTACAGTGTGATAATTGCATACATGGATACAATGTTTAATGATTAAACCTGAGTAATTAGTGTTTCTATCTCCGTAAGAATTTATCATTTCTTTGTGTTGGGAGTCTTTGAATTCCTCTTTTCTAGTTCTTTATAAAATATATAATAAATTATAATCATCCAATTTTGACCAAGAACACAAAACTTACCCCTTTTAACTGCCTCCTCCTACCTGCTAGCCAATCTCCCTTTCTGCTTTTCCCCATCCCGACCGCTTATGACAATTTTTCTGCTCTAACATTTTTAGCTTCCACATAAGGGAAAGAACATTCAGTTTCTCAAAAACTGAAAACAGAAGTAATAACTGATCCAGCAAACAAACTACTGGAAACACATGCAAAATAAGTAAAATCAGTATCTCAAAGACACATTGGTAGTTCACTGCAAAACAATTCACAATAGCCAAGATGTGGAATTGCCTGAGGTATCCAACATGGATGGGTACACCAAAAAATGTAGCATATATACACATTGGAATAGTATTTAGCCACTAGAAAGAATAAAATCCCGTCATTTGGCAGCAAATGAATGAAGTAGAGTATGTGCCTATTTTCTGTGAACAGCCTTTTCCAGTTTCTGTGTTGCGACACTCATCTCTGTTTTCCTTTACTGCTTTGAAGAAGTCACCCAGGCACCATACACATGGTTTCCACTAACCACCAGAATAGCTCTGACTTTGCCTGCACTCCTTGGTGACATTTCCAAAGTGTAAAGTTTATCACTACAGAATGAACACTGCTGCTTTACTCAAAATTAGAATCTTGAATTGTTTCAATGCACTGGAAGGAACAAACTGCAATTCATCCTATAGATGAACTTTACAAGAAAACTGTTGTAGGAAATAAAAATGAGTCTGCAGTAAAAGACTTCCTTGGTATTTATTTCAGACTATATAAAACAGGAGGAGGCAAAATGATTTTCACAGAATTTTTCAGAACTGTCAAAAATTGGTTTGGAATGGATTTTGACCTTTTCTAACCCTCATAAAGCTATGATACCCACAAAAAAGCCTTAGAAGTTTGGAACTGATATTTTACCCAAGGCAAAAGAGGACACAAACTATTCACTCTTTCTTTCTTATAGAAGTAATGTTATTAGTGATAGAAAAAAGCCAATCAAAGACAATTTTACTTTATCCACAGGTAACTGTGCTCTAGCTAATATTAAGCAGATAAATGTTATTTAAAATATTTTTGTACATTAACAGCTTCCTATGTTGGCATTTGCAACCTTTTTATGATCATACAATTTCCTCTTTGAAGTTGTTTACGGATCTGGGCAAATGGTTTCACAAAAGGCCACGCTCAACTCTGCTGGATTTATGGTTATGTTGTAGTTACTCCTCTCTGTTTTATCAACAAAGTTCTTATTTAAAACCTAGGTTTGGGAGCTCAGTGGTAAATTGGTGCACTTAGCATATTCATTTGAGACCCAGGGTTCTATACCCAGCATAAAAACAAACAAGAGTCCCAAGTCCTAGGTATTCCATCTTGTTCCACTTGGGAAGCTAGGAAGAGAGGGTGAAGGAAAGAGAAGGAAAGTAGTTCTAGCAAGAGACAATATATCCAGTGTTCCACTAGGACTGTCACCAGGAGAATGGGAAGAGGTATGGCCAGGGAATAAATGAACCAGGTTTTTAGATTTGAAAAGAGGAGAAGAGAACATGGCGGCGAGTGGGGAGGCAGCGCTTTCAGTACCTCCGCAACAACGGGGTCAGAGAGACGTATGGATACGCTTAGATTCGACCTGCTGAGAAACTCCTAGCAAAATTCCACTAAAGAGAGACCGGCCGGGAATTGGAAGGATTTTTGGAAGTGACAGTCTGTGCTAGACGAGTGAATCTCCGCCACGCAGCGCAGAGGTCCAGACCCGCCAGCCGCTGCCCACGGGACTCGGCGACTATCGGCTGCCTGCACGCGGCCCCCGCGTCAGGGCGGATAGCCTCCGAGGCGCAGCGCAGCAGGAGCGGTGCAGGGACTCTAGGAAGAGGTCTCTCGCCAAGCCTTCATGAAATAGCAAACCGGGAGCTGAAACCAACCAGAGACAGACCAGTCCCACCCCTCCCTTCGGACACTCCGGCAAGGAGCCTGGGGCCC
>NW_025999990.1:50587755-50702926 GCF_001458135.2 Marmota marmota marmota | reverse complement strand
ATCAACAAATGGGCCAAGGACCTGAACAGACACTTCTCAGAGGAGGACATACAATCAATCAACAAGTACATGAAAAAATGCTCACCATCTCTAGCAGTCAGAGAAATGCAAATCAAAACCACCCTAAGATACATCTCACTCCAGTTAAGATTGGCAGCCATTATGAAGTCAAACAACAACAAGTGCTGGCGAGGATGTGGGGAAAAGGGTACACTTGTACATTGCTGGTGGGACTGCAAATTGGTGCAGCCAATTTGGAAAGCAGTGTGGAGATTTCTTGGAAAGCTGGGAATGGAGCCACCATTTGACCCAGCTATTCCCCTTCTTGGTCTATTCCCTAAAGACCTAAAAAGAGCATGCTACAGGGACACTGCTACATCGATGTTCATAGCAGCTCAATTCACAATAGCAAGACTGTGGAACCAACCCAGATGCCCTTCAATAGACGAATGGATCAAAAAAATGTGGCATTTATACACAATGGAGTATTACTCTGCATTAAAAAATGACAAAATCATAGAATTTGCAGGGAAATGGATGGCACTAGAGCAGATTATGCTAAGTGTAGCTAGCCAATCCCTAAAAAACAAATGCCAAATGTCTTCTTTGATATAAGAAGAGTAACTAAGAACAGAGTAGGGACGAAGAGCATGAGAAGAAGATTAACATTAATCAGAGATGAGAGGTGGGAGGGAAAGGGAGAGAAAAGGGAAATTGCATGGAAATGGAAGGAGACCCTCAGGGTTATACAAAAGAACATACAAGAGGAAATGAGGGGAAAGGGAAAAATAATACAAGGGGGAGAAATGAAGGTCAGTAGAGGGGGTAGAGAGAGAAGAGGGGACGGAAGGGGAGGGGAGGGGGGATAGTAGAGGATAGGAAAGTTAGCAGAACACGACAGTCACTAGTATGGCAATATGTAAATCAATGGATGTGTAATTGATGTGATTCTGCAATCTGTATATGGGCGAAAAATGGGAGTTCATAACCCACTTGAAGCAAAGTGTGAGAGATGATATATCAAGAACTATGTAATGTTTTGAACAACCAACAAGAAAAAAAAAAAAGATGAGAAGAAAACCAAGGTTCTGACTTGAAATTACTTACTTGTTCAGAAAAGTGTGCCTCGATGCTGAATGGAATCCACAGTTTATTACCACATTAGTGCTATTTGAGAGTTTCTCCTTAAAAGCAGTTTTTGTTCAGGATCAACTCTATTTTCCCACCAACGTCAGAAGAGTTTGCAATGTTACTTTTCTAACCCTTGCAAATATTAAGCCTAAGGTAATATGAGAAAGTTCAATTTCCTGATTTTAAAAAATGGAAAGGCAATGTGGATTTTTTTTCATTGTTTTCTTGGAAGTCAGGAAATCCATTATTTATTGAAGATGTACTGATTTGCAATCATTTATTCCGGCACTCTTGGACTCCTGTCATCTGTTCCAAGTCCCTTTGAGAACAGTCTATTACATTTATTTACAAATGGTTGCCCAACTTCTCCTTCAAATGAACTTTTATCTCTTGATTTTATAGCCCAATGGGAAAAAATTCCTGCAGTTATCTATCTCCAGAGTCCAAAAACATGAGGAAGGTGTGGATGGTGCTGTCCTCACCCCCAGAATCCTTTACCATGTCACCCACACAGTCACTTATTCCACACTCCCTTGATTCTGACATTCAATTCCTCTGGAAAGAGGATGGGGGACTGTTAGGGTTCAGGGTAACATGGCACTTTGTGAAGCTCCCCAGGTGATTCAGAAACCACCTGGAAAGGAGTCAATCCCTCAACAGCAAACATGTACACACACACAATACTCATTTAATACCCACAGAAGCTGCGCTGTGTGACTGATTCAGTACAGCACGCTTTGATTTTTGGGTTGTTTGAGGCTACCCTTTTTCTTTTAAAAACCTTGCTATATTTTCTAGGTATCACTTTTTGAGTGAAGTAATAATGAAGCTATCACAAAACAGAGATATTATACATCTGATTGCTCACTGTATTTTTGAAAGTGAATTGCAGTTTACCAATGTGCAATTTTTTTCATTTGCCAGAGAAACTTCTTTTTATTACTGAGAAGTATGTTTCCTTGCATATTGGTTAAAAGTGGCTTAAGACTAGGCAATGTATTGAGTCACCTTAATACAGTGGAGCATTCACTTGCCATCTAGTGTTCAGTTTAGATAATAATAGCCACGATTCATGGCATGAGAAATTTAAATTTTTCATGAGAATTCACAAATAATAATTCTAATGGACCAGTAATATAATAAACATTTTTTTAAAACTTTTTTTTAGCATTTTTAGCATCTTAGTAAATAGTCATACAAAACTGAACATAATCTCTCTCTGGGCTAGTGCTCATTTGAGTTTCCAGTCTTCGCCCTTATTAATACTTGTGACTACAGCACATGGCAGGTTGGATGTAGTATGGAACAAACCTAAACAGGCATGAAAAGGTGGTGGTGTGAGCTTTGACTTGGATGTGGAGAAATATGGATTCTGTAGAGTCATAGATCTCTGCTATGTACACCTGTGACTGGACAAAATCAATCTGACCACACTGTGAACACTGGGAGACACCAGATCCAGAAACAATATCTTCTGTGATGGAGAAGAAGCAGAGAGAGAATAAAAAAGAGACTCCATTTACCAGTCATTTCTCATTGGCAACCCATTCCCACTAGCCCTTAGCAACCACTAATATAGTCCTGTTCTCTATAGACATTTTCACAATATTTTAGACATTTCGTAAAACTGGGATCATACAACATGTGGTCTGTTACAACTTTTTCCTTGGCACATTATTCCCAAAGTTTATACAGGCTGTAGGCAGTATCAGACTTGAATCCTTTTTATTGCCAGATAACATGCCATTGGATAGAAATGTCACATGATTTTTTTTAATACACACGATATTTTTAATATATTAATCAGTTGATGTTAACTGTGTTTTCACACCTTTTGGCCATATAAATAGCACTGCCATAAACATTCAGGTACAAATTTTGTGTGGCTGTGTGCTTTTCTTATGTATTAGGGATGTATCAGTGAAACTTTTGGGTTATGTGTTTACTCTATGTTTAACTATTTGAAGAAGTGTACAACTGCTTTCCAAAGTTACCATATTTTACATTCTCATCAGCAATGTACAAGTGATCAAATTTTTCCATGTTTGCCATTATTTGTATTTTGTGTGTTTTTTCTTTTTTCTTTTTTTTACACTATCCTACTGGATAACGTGGCACTGGATATCCTACTATATAAAGTGGCACCTTATTTTGACTTTGGTTTTCAGTTTTCTAAAGGCTAATGATGTTAAACATCTTTTCTCACACTTGCTGGACATTTGTATAACTGGGTACTAGGCCACTCACTCCTATGAGTCAAGTCAGTGCAGGGCCTGAGGACAGTACATTTTTAAGTTTACATATGGGAGTAAGTGGCTACAGCCCTGAGAAGTCTGACGAGCTTAGTATGCAGACATGGTGAACAGTTTAGGCAGTGAGGTGGACTAGACGGAGAAAGCTTGCAGGAAAGAGGGAAGGCTGGAGACTTCAAGGAAGGACTATATTAGCAGTGGGTAAACAGACTGGACTATACAGTTTTCTAAAGGCTAATGATGTTAAACATCTTTTCTCACACTTGCTATACATTTGTATATGTCTATATACATGTATAGACATTTGTATAGAAAAATGTCTATTCAAATCCTTTGTCCATTTTTTATCCATATTATTTTTTTATTATTGAGTTGTAAGAGATTCTTTATATACTGTACATACCAGTCCTTTCCACAGATGTTTTAAAAAGAGTGTCTCCCATTTTTTGGATTGTCTCTTAATTTTTTATGGTATCTTTCGAACCACAAGCATTTTAAATTAAGTATGTTGAAAGTATTTTTATTTTTGTCACTTGTGCTTTGATGTCCAATCTAGATCCAAGCTCATAAGAATTTATCCCTATAGTTTCTTCTGTGAGTTTTATAATTTTAGTTTCTACATTTGGTCTCTGACCCATTCTGAGTTAATTTTTGTAAATGGTGTGATGTCAGGGCTCAAATTCATTCATTAGCATGTGAATATCCAGTTGTCTCATGAGTGTTCATTTGAAAAGAATACTCTTTCCCCATAGAATGGTTTTGACATCCTTCACTTACTGGCCAGAATATATATGGATGTATTTCTAAACTTCTGGCTCTATGTTTTAACAACACCAAAAAAAAAAAATTTTTTTAAATAAATAAATAACATAACTAAAATTTAAAAAAATAATACTTATTTCTAATATCAACTCAATAAATATCAAGCATATATTATAAAGATATTACCATGAACCAATAATAGAGAGAGGAAGACAAATGGTAATGAAGATAAATGATGCTGTAGCATGTCTGTTCAGAGGATAATTTACATTGAAGGCAGTGTTGTCAAGACAGGGAACGAGATTGGGAGGCAGGGTTTAGCTGAGGTGGCTCTCAGTGTTGCTCAGTCACATGCTGTTACAACATGAGGTTGTCATAAGGAAAGTATAGGCATGGAATGGAATCCAGGGAAGATCTTAGGTATATTAAGGAAGAGTGTCAGGTACTGAAATAGATGAGCACATTGTTGCTTGGTATAAGTATAAATTGGGATTAGACCTGATCATTATTACTGGGATAAAACAAGTTAAAAGAAATCCAGATGTCAGTTAACTAGGTACTAGGCCACAAGTTAAAAGAAATCCAGATGTCAGTTAACTGGGTACTAGGCCACTCACTCCTGTGAGTCAAGTCAGTGCAGGGCCTGAGAACAGTACATTTTTAAGTTTACATATGGGAGTAAGTGGCTACAGCCATGAGAAGTCTGACGAGCTTAGTATGCAGACATGGTGAACAGTTTAGGCAGTGAGGACTAGATGGAGAAAGCTTGCAGGAAAGAGGGAAGGCTGGAGACTTCAAGGAAGGACTATATTAGCAGTGGGTAAACAGACTGGACTAGGAGAATGGCAACACGATATACATCTTGGGAACAAACCATTGGATGTGGTCAAGTAGTTGAGCAGGGGTAAGGGTGGAAGGTATGTTGAGGGAAAGAAAAAAGATCAACAAAAACCCAATTTACATTGAAGACAGTGTTGTCAAGACAGGGAACAAAGTTGGGAGGTGGGGTTTAGCTGAGATGGCTCTCAGTGGTGCTCAGTCAGATATCCTTGTCAGGACACCAACATGTCACTCAGGATAGTTCTGTACTCAGTTGGAGTGGAAGATTAGAAGGTTATGTGATTATTCAAGCCACCAATCAACAGGATGATTCCCAGGAAAAACATTTAAAACATTTAAAAGGAGAAGAAAATATGTGAAAAAATACCTTAGCCATAGTTCATTTATTTTTTTTTCCCTCTCAAGATTCTTCAAGGCATCTGCCCTGTCACATGAAACTGACAGTAATAAGATATTAAAGAGTTATAATTTTTAAACCATTCATTCTTTGATACATGCCACTTTTAATATATTATTTTACAATAGGTAGTGTTTGAATTTTTATAAAAAAATCTAAGTTTTTAGTCAAGTGCAGGATTTTCACCTCTGAACTTAAGCCAACTGGTATTCAGATTTTTATATTTAGTATGTACTTAATAGTTACACACTTTAGAGAATGCCTCATTTAAATTCTAATGTATTTTAATAAGGAATGAAAGAAAATATCACCCAGTATTTTTTTCTTAAATTACCCCTAGTTCTTGATTACTCCTCCACAATCAAAATCATGTCTTAAATATGAATGATACAAAACAAGACTACAGACTGAATGTCTAACACAGAGATTTTAGCTGCTTGTTTAAAATGACATACCTAGCTATTCAGTAATCACTTTATAATAACCCCTTTCATTTCCAAATCTACTTAGCCATCAGGCAGCAGTGAGGAAAAGCTGGCAGCAGTTTTTACAACTGCACATTAGTTTTACATTTCATGACAAGCTAATTCTAGAGAGTTCTAAAGAGAGACAAGCTTGGGTCCTTGTGATTTTCTTTCCTTTGCATGAAGGAAACATGTGTCTAGCTGATAAATGAAAGATAAAAGAATACAGGCATATACTTTTCACTTCACCCTATGTCAGTGACAGTTTTCCCTAGCTGCACCCCAAGTGACATGGTACATAGTAAAGTTAATAAAATGTAACTAGTCTAGACAATTCCTCCTTAGACCTACTCAAGGCCTTGGAATCCCAACCACATGTGGAGATGTTCCCAGAATGATGGCCACCTTTCCATCAAAACTTCTGGGTTTAAACGCAGCCTGAACACAATGTCAAACACTGCATCCACATTTCATAAGGCAAACAATGCAATCATACTATACAAGAAATGATAAATATGCGTGTCCTTTTTTTTTTCCTTCTGTCTCCAAAGTGTATTTCAGTGCAGACTAACTCAAGGTCATTCCTTTAATGATGCATCTAATTAAATTCAAAACCCCACCAAGTGTCAAGTGTGAATCCATTTGGCACTGAAGAACTGAAAGAGCAAAATGGCTTTCAAGGCATTATTGAATCCAATCCATGATCCACACCTGAGCAATGCTTTATGCTCTCAATTTAAGCTTTTAAGATTGCCATGAAAATCACCTGGTAAAATGATAAACCATAGCATAAATCTTTGCAGATTTTAGCAGTTACATCCTTGCCAGAAAAGCAGAGGCACAGATGTTGTTTATAATGTTGTACAAAAATAAATGGGATATGCTATTTGATACATCAGTTTGAAGAAGATGGAGCAGGACAATCCTTGCTATCATTGCTGTCTCTTGCTGACAAATAGCATTAATCCCAAATCATCAGCAGCAAACTTAGATAAATTGTGAGACAAGATTTTACTGGACCAAAATTACAAGACTGCATGCTCACATCAATCTATGCTAAAGAAATGTTATCATCAGATGCTATATGACTAAATAGCAGAGTTAATTTTATTCTAAATGGTTAGATTCTGATAAGTATAATCAGCCTGAATGAAAGAATACTGAATAAAATCAATTTTGGCAAGTTAGCTCCGAAATGCAAGAATTGATAAGTGAACAATATTCTCCAGATCAACTGGTGTTATAAACCTTGAACTGCTCATTACATTCAAGTATAGAATGAACAGAAATAGCTCTTTCACCAACCAATTATGTTTTAACTGTTTTAAACATCTGGAAACAAGACAGAAAAGGACACAGATGTAAAAACTGAAAAAACCTGAGATTAAAAGATAACAAGTGGAAATTCACATTTGGATTCTGGTGGAATCATCTTGTTTTAAATCCCGACATGAGTATATGTATCACTGTTCTCAAACAATCTGATTCTGTTCTTTAAATCCTACCACTTGGACTACATCTTTAACTATATCTCTTTTACTTCAAGTGAACTTTTGTTGGTCTTGCTACATATTTTAATAATACTGGACATACTACTAGTCCAATGAAACCTTATACTTCATTGTACCTGAACTTCCTCTTGCTCCGAGAGGAAGGATGCAGAATTAGCTGGCACTGAATCTTGGGTGATAATTCACATATGAAAATAATTCTGAATGGGAAGAATACTTAGATCCAAAGACAGTGAGATTCATGCTTTCCTGCCACATATCAAAACATGCAGTACAGGACTGGGGATGGGGCTTGGTGGTAGAGTGCTTGAGTAGAATGTGTGAGGCCCTGGGTTTCACCCCCAGCATTGCAAAACTAAACTAACAAATAAATAAATAAAAGTAGCATAACATGTTTGCCAATCAGATAAAGCAGGACAGCTGGATGGCATCCCCTTGCCCTCCATATGCTGAGACACATCCCACACAGGGCTTCCAGAGCTAAGGTTCAAATGCAGAAGCTTGGGATAGATCACTCAAAAGACTGAAATAACTGACAGCAATTAGTAGCAACGACACCACACCATCACTGATTAGGGCTCTCATAGCAAGAGGAAGGTGAAGTAAGTGGGGAGAAGTGAAGGAGGACCCCACACTGTATGTAACCCATCCTCTGCTTATGGGGAAATAATCCAATGCTTTCATAAAAAATATTATTACTTCAGTAAAGCCAAGAATGGAAACAATTTTTAATGACTGAACCTAATATGTTCTATCAGTTTGCATAATGTCCAGTTTTCAATATCTCTAAAAGATTTTAAGTGTGGGTATGTGTGTGTGTGTCTGTGTATGTGTGTTGTAGGGCCTTTCACATGCTAGGTATGCTTTCTACCACTAAGCCATGACCCCAGCTCAAATTTTGTTTTGAGACAAGGTCTCATTATTTTGCTCAGACTGGTCTTGAACTCATGGACTAAAATGATTCTGTTGCCTTAGTCTCCAGATTAGCTGGGACTACAGGCCCATGCACCACTCCTAGCTTCAGATGTTTATTTTAAATAGGAGTTTTTATTATTATTTTTGACCAGGAACTAGGGATCCACACTATGCAAAGGCCTTTTTAGTAATCTCAAAGACTCAAGAATTTTAGTAGTCTGGGGCTGGGGTTGTCGCTTAGAGGTAGAGTGCTTGCCTAGCACATGTGAGGCATTGGGTTCAGTCCTCAGCACCAAATAAAAATAAATAACAAAATAAAGGTATAGTGTCCATCTACAACTAAAAAAAATTTATAATTAAAAAAAAGAACTTCAGTAGTCTCATCTAAATTACTCATCCTCTAAAAATCTTCTTTCTTTGGATACAATAAACATGGAGACTTGAGGAATAAGCTTTAGAGATCTAGTGTACAACATGGTGACCAGATAACAGCCATGTACTATATAATTGAAAATCACTATGAGAATAGATCCTAAATATTCTCACCAAAACACAAAAGGAATGTGAAGTAATATATTATTATTACTGAGCTTGATTTAGCCAACCTACAATGTGTATACATTTCAAGACATCATGTTATAGACCATAAATTTATACAATTTTTGTCAGTTTAAAAAAAAATTAGGTGTGATGGTGCCTACCTGCAACCCCAGTTACTTGGGAGGCTGAGATAGGAGGATCTCAAGACAGAGACCAGTTTCACAACTAAGTGAGACTCTGTCTCAAAATTTAAAAAAAAGGTTTGGAGATGTAATTCAGTGGTAAAGTGCCCATAGTTTCAATACCCAGTACTAAAATTTAATTAAATTAAATATAAATAAAGCTGCAAAACCATATATCAAATACTCATTAAAAATAACAGTAAGGTAAATTGTAACAAGTGGCAAATTGAAACAAGGTAAATTGTAACAAATATTCATTTTTGAATATTCATGTATCAAAGCAGTATTCTAAGCAGGTTATGCACACACACACACACACACACACAACGTTTTCTGAAGCAAAACTATTTACAAATATAAAAGGAATTATTGTAAAATCTAAAATTAAGATAAAACTCTTTTAATTAATTAATTAACTAGTTTCATTTTGGTTGTGCTTGGGATTAAACCTGGGCCTCAGAATGTTCTACCACTTTACCAGTGAGGCAAACCTCCTTTAAATGAGAAAACAGAACAGAACAAGTACCATATTATTAAGGAGAGAAATAAAATAATTTGCAAAAGTTCCCAGAACTTCTTATGAGGCTTCATTTCCACATGTGTGGTTTATATGCATACAAAATAATATACAAGATTTAACGGGTATTTGCAACACTGAAAACTGCATTTTATTAACTTCAAACGCTGTTTTCTAGACAATAAATCTAGTGGATTCTAATAACGTAGGAGCTAAAAATCTGCGACTCACAGAATTATGAATCCGGTAATTACTTTTGAGTTGCACAAAATCATAAAATGTATCAGGTTTTCTCTAATACAATTCTGGCAAAAATATAAGCTTAAAAATAATTCCAGTTATTTACTAATACGAAAACTTGTTCAAGATGTCACAAAGACATGTTCTTCCATGGATATCTTCCTAGAACTTAACTCTACCATATATCTTAATTTCTCCTATGTGTGTAACTTCAATCATTTTGCAGTTTCCCTGAACTTAAAGGTAAAGCTGGTGGGGGCGGGGAGAAGAAGGGAGGGACTTACATAAATAAAAGTCTAAATACTGGCCAAAAGGCTACTGGTATAAATCAAAATATAGCTGCCTTCTAAAACTCAAAAAGCTAATAGGGGAAAGAAAGCTAGAAAGTAAGCGTCAATTTTTAAAACCTGAGTACCCTTTTCCTCATCTTATCTTTTTAGCTGTTTGTCTCCTGCTGAAACAAACAAAACAGATTCATATGACCATTAAGTTCATTCTAAAATTCCATAAATGCAATCCGTTTTAGGGGTGCATGTAAAGATGTCATGGATATAGCATAGCCAACACAATATCAAACTACAGTAGAAGATAGAGGTAGCTATGACTGTCTTCTATCCCAAGAAATTCACAAGAAGAATCTGGGACGAAATCTTGAGGCACTCAATGAACAATAACTGCACATATGTCATGAATTAAGAGGGGATATCAATATAAAAAGGACAAGGAACTCAGAGTCTATTACATCAGTCCCACATAAATAATTCCAATATACTATAGTTATCAGAAGCAGAAGCCACACAGTGGCACATATGAGTAAATCCAGCTTCTCGGGAGGCAGAGGCAGAGGGATCACAAATTTGAGGCCAGCCTTGGTAACTTAGTGAAAAATGCCTCAAAGTAGAAAGTGAAAAAGCATATAAGCACAGGCTATGAGTTCCTCAACAGATACCTAAAACTCATGAAATAATGCCAAGAATTAATAAACGGTATGGCATCAAATTAAAAAGCTTCTGCATAACAAAGGAGACAAGGATGTGAACAGGGAGCCTACAGAATGGTAGAAAATCCCAGAAGTTCTGGGAACTTTTACAAATTATTTTATTTCTCTCTTTAATATTCAAATTCTTCAGAAATAAGGGAGGGGAAAGAGTAGGTACTGGGGAATGAAACTGACCAAATTTTGTTGTGTGCATTGTGTGTGTATATGAATTTGCAACAATAAATCCCACTATTATGTATAATTATAATGTGAAAATTAAAAAAATAATTTCACCAATAAAAGTGTGAAAAAAATTTCAAAAATAGAACCATGTTCAAGGTCAAGTGAGGTCATAAAAAAGGAGGGAAGATACAAGTATTAACAGGTCAATGACAGCAACATGGAAGATCAATATCCAGATATTAATATCCAACAGAGGATTAATATCTAGAAAAAATATACATATAAAAAATCTTGTCACCAAAAAATAAATAACCCTATCAATAAATGGGCAAATTAACTAAACAGATACTGCTCAAAAGAATTAAAAACAGCCAACAAATACATAATAAAAATTTCAAATTCTTTAGAAATAAGGAAGATATAAATCAAAACCACACTGAGATTTCATCTCACTCCAGTTAGAATGGAAGCCATCGAGAATATAAATAATAATATATGCTGACAAGGATGTGGGGCAGGGCATTTATACACTTAGGATTGTAAATCAATACAACCATTATGGAAATCAGGTTGGCGGGTACTCAAAGGACCAGAAAGGAACCATCATATGACCCAATTATACCATGCCTCCGTATTTATCCTAAAGAATTAAAGTCAGCATACCATAGGAATACATGTATACCCATGTTTATAGCAGCACAATTTACAATAGCCAAATTATGGAATAAGCCTATGTGTCCATCAATAGGTGAATGGATAAAGAAAACATGATGTCATCACACACACACACACACACTCTCACATACACACTCACACACACATATATACAATGGAATTTTATGAACCACAAGAATGAAATTATGTTGTTTGCAGGAAATTGAATGGAACTTGAAAAGCATTATACTAAACAAAATAAATCAAACTCAGAAAGTCAACAGTTCCATGTTTTCTCTCATATGTGAAAGCTAGAAAGAAAACGGGGCAACGGGATCAGAGTCTCATAAAAAAGAAAAGGGAGCAAATAGAGTAGAGAAAGGAGACTGAGGAGGAGGGAGGGGAAAGGGTAGGTACTGGGGAATGAAATTGACTAAATTTGTGTGCATTGTGTGCATATATAAATTTACAACAATAAATTCTACTATTATGTATAATTATAATATGAAAATTAAAAAAAATAATTTCACCAATAAAAGTGTGAAAAAAATTTCAAAAGTAGAACCATGTTCAAGGTCAAGTGAGGACATATAAAAAGGAGGGAAGATACAAGTATTAACAGGTCAATGACAGCAACATGGAGCTCCAGTCATTTGCTGGTGTGCAGGTTTCTCCACTGTTCCATCACTATCACAGACCTCATCCTCAGACTCGAAGAGCACTGACTTACAATTCACTCTTTAAAGACAGCCTTTAAAGACAGCCCAGAGACAGCCTACAGAATGGGACAAAATCTTTACCATACACATATCAGATAGAGCACTAATCTCTAGGATATATAAAAAACTCAAAAAACGTATGACCAAAAACCAAAAAATAATCCAATCAATAAATGGGGTAAGAAGCTGAATATACACTTCACAGAAGAAGATATAAAATTGAGCAACAAATATATGAAAAAATGTTCAGCATCTTTAGCAATTAAAGAAATGCAAATCAAAACTAAGATTTCATCTCATTCCAGTCAGAATGTCAATTATCAAGAATACAACCAACAATAGGTGTTGTCAAGGATGTGGGGGGAAAGGTATGCTCATACATTATTGGTGGGACTGCAAATTGGTGCAACCACTCTGGAAACCAGTATGGAGATTACTTAGAAAATTTGAAATGGAACCACCATTTTACCTAGTTATCCCACTCCTTGGTTTATACCCAAAAGACTTAAAAATCAGCATACTACAGTGACACAGCCACATTGATGATTACAGCAGCTCAATTCACAATAGCTAACTATGGAACCAAACTAGATGCCCTGTTTTAAACAGATAAATGGATAAAGGAAATGTGGTGTGTGTGTGTATATATATATATATACACACACACACATATATACATATATACATATACATATATACAATGGAATATTACTCAGCCTTAAAGAAAAATGATATTATGGCATTTGCAGGTAAATGAATGGAGTTGAAGAATATCATGCTAAAAGAAATAAGCCAATCCCCCAAAATCAAAGGCCAAATGTTTTCTCTGATATGTGGATGCTGATCTATAACGGGGGGAGGGGAGGTGGCTACAGAAAAATGGAGGAACTCTGGATTGGACAGAGGGGAGAGAGCAGAGTTGGGGGGTGTGGAACCGGGAAGGATGGTAGAATGAGAAGGACATTATTACCCTATGTATATGCACAAACAGTGTGACTGCATTGTGTACAGCCATAAAAATGAGATGGAGACATTGTACTGCTCCATCTGTGTATAATGAGGTGAGATGTTTTCTGCTGGCATGTATAACTAATTATGAAAAATAAAAAGAACACAGCCCCCAAACTTGAGAAAGCCGACTGCTATGGTTTGAATTTGAAATGTCCCTCAAAGGCTCATGTATTACATTCTTGGGTGCCAGTCTGGGGCACTCCTGGGAGGCGACAGCACCTTTAGAATGTGGGTCTAGTGGGAGTAGTTAGGCCAATGGAGGGCATGATCTTGAAGGGGACCTAGGGATCCTGGCCCCTTCTTATCCCTTTATTTCCAGGCTGCCATGAGGTGAGCAGCTTTGCTCTTATGTGCTCCCACCATGTCACAGACCCAGAGGAATAGGCCAAGTGACCACAGACTAAAACCTGTGACACTGTGGGCCAAAATGAACCCTTCTTTCTTTTATGTTGTTATCTCATGTTCATCCCAGCATCAGGAAGCTAACATATCAACCCATTTAAATGTTTTACAAATTTGAATTGGCTGAGTTAGAAAAAGAAAGGGGATAATCGGAGAATTAGAACCTTAATGATTTGTGAAACTATGACAGCAGGTAGAGAATACAGACCATTTTATTCCCTTATACACTTAACTCATTTCTCAAAATGAGAAATTCAGTACCTCAAAGGAAATGGGTATTTTTTTCAATAATTTCAGTTAACTAAATATAGGCTTCTTACACTTAAGATGTTGAATCAGCAAAAGAAAAATGACAGTTTGCTGCCTCAGAAATTAAATAGTAAAATCATGTCTATAAAGTAAAGGGGAACTTTTCAAACATCTAAAGAAGCTATTATCTGAGGCATAATATATTTTTCCTGATAAGTACACTTCTAACGGTCTAAGAAATTAGTGAAGATGTAAGAAATTTACTTCCTCTTAAGTAGATGAGATAGGGATGTGATAATTCCCACTAATGAAGGTATTAAGTGTGAGAGGGATACAAAGATATTACAAGAAAGAACCCACAAACTTTGAAAAACCCTTTATCTATTCTGAGAAGACAGGCCCCAGAATGAGACTGCCTCCTTAACCTAGATGTTTTATTCAACTTCATATATTACTTATATGCAATTTTCATATTTTGTTCAGATCATTCATTTCTGGCTGAAAGACTCATTCTCTTTAAGGTGCAATGTCTTTCATAAAACAAGAAACCAATAAACCTGGTTTATAAACAGAAAATTGCTCAGCGCAAAAACCCTAGGATTGATAAGTATCCAGTAAAGGCAACTTCTCTGTAGTCTGAAGTTAAATCACCGCAGACATGTGTATGATTATGTTTACATTACCAGTTGTATAGGTGGCCATCTTTGAATCAGCACAGCACATATCCAGTTTAGATTTATTCTTATCAAATGTGCAGTCAAGTAAGGTATATATATATATATATTTTTTCTCCAATATTATTGGAACTCAGCTAACAGTGGAAGAAATAAGAAATCAGAAGATGCCTAAAATCTTCATTGTGAACTAGTCTTAATAATCTTATTTTTAAAAAATACTTTGGTTTTATATTCAGATATTATATTCATGATTATGGTGAAAATATAGTAAAAATCAATATACCATTTAATATATATTCACATAATAGTTTATATTGGATGAGAAAATTATGAATATATAATTCACATTTTATCCTAACCATACAAGGAACTTGCATTCATTAGTCCCTTGATACTGGGATTTTTAAAATTTGTTCTTTTTAGATATACATGGCAGTGGAGTGTATTTGACATATTATACATATGTGGAGTATGATTTATTCTACTTAGGATACCATTCTCCCATCTTAATGTTCTTAAACAGAACTTAAATTACACTCAAAATAATCAGGTTTTCTGTGGAATGTTTTCCATGTTCCAGTTTTTGTATCTTAGTCAATTCTTGTTAATATAGTAGAGAAACTAAATAGAAAAGTAAGTCTTCAACTTGGGGCCTGAGTCCACTGTTTAGAATTTAGAAGGGAATTAAGGACAATTTATTACAACTTTCTAACCAATGCATAAATCTCCCTAAAACATCTCTAGCAGGTTACTTTGCCTTCTTTCTCAGTCTGCACTGCTTTGGGGCAGCCAGTTTGTTTGGTGAGTAATCTAAGGATAGAACATTCTTTCTATTGTGTCAGAATAGCCTCATTGAATAAATCCACTTTTCCTTTGAAGCCAAACTAAATAATGTTTATTCTGTCTTCCATAGGCATCTTGACATGTTAGGAGGTACTCCCAACCCCTCAACTCTTCCTTCCTCACAGCTAAACTCAACTGGGTAGATTCAAACTTCAGCATGATATAGCTAGCCAACTTGAAACTATTATTTTTTTACTGTATTTCAATAATAATTGGTTATTTATTCCATTTAACACCTCATTCCTACCAAGCCCTAGATGCTTTCTCAAAGATACCCAAAAGGAATACACTAAGGTATAATAGATATTTCGCCAAGGTTCTAAAATCCTTTTAAGTAGAATATTTATTTTCTTTATCTTGAACCTTGATTTCTTTCTATTATTAAAAGGTCAGATGAAGTATAACTAAGATACAAAAATGCACATATTTAATGCATAAAATTTGATGAGTTTGGATTATGCATACACCCATTCACTACCATCATGGTAATAACACATTTTTCATAGTCAAAAGCTTCCTTGTGATCCTCTGTTTTTTATTTCTTTGGCTTATGTGTGGCAAGGACACTTAACATGAGTATAGTACCCAGCACATATTATGCTATTCTTATTTTTGGATAGCTATAACTTTTTTTTTTTTTTAGTTTTAAGGGACACATAATTGTACAAAATGAGAATTCAACATGTTTATACATTGGATGATCAACCAGGGTAATCAGCATTTCCATTTCCTTAAACTTTATCACTTCTTCAAATCAGGAGACTTGGAACACCTATCTTCAAATTTTTATATATACAACAAATTATTGTAAATCATATTCATCATGCTGGGCTGCATAACATTAGAATAAATTCCTTCTATTTGACTGCATTTTTGCACTTGTTACCCCAAATCTTGGTAATCCCCTCCCTGCTGCCTTCTTTCCCAGCCTCTAGTGACCACTATTCTACACTCTGCCTCTATGAAATAGATCAACTTTCTTACCTTCCACATATGACTGAGAACATGTACTACAATTATTCCTGTGCCTGGCTTACTTTTCATGTAATGTCTCCCAGTTCTATCCCTATTGCCACAAATTACAGGATTTCATTTTTATTGGCTCCAGATAATTCTTGACTGTGTATACATAACACATTTTTAAAATTCACTCACCCACTATGAACACCTCAGTAAATGCTGTATCTTGGCTATTGTGAATATGAATGCAAGTATCTGACACATTGATTTCATTTCCTCTGGATATATATCCAGTAGTGTATATTTGGATTATAACTATAAAGTTATATTTTTTTCTAGTTTTTAAAGGAACTTCCAGACTTTTATCCATAATATTGTTAGAAAACCATCATAAATGTAATTGTTTAAAATTTTGAAATGCAAATATAAAAACAAAGAAGAAAGAAGTCTAAACCATCTAAATTTTTATTGCTCACAGATAACTGAGCTTAATGTTTTGGAGTATAGAATCTATTCTTATTCTGTGTGAGTATGTATATAATTATACAAAATTGGAATCATTCAAAGTCACCTATAATGGCTACTTATTGGATTTATAACAGAGAACCTTCTGACACCAATAATTTTAAAAAATGTTCTTTTAAAAGGATACACAATACTCTACTAATTATATATACCAAAATCTATTAAACCAATTCCCTTTCGGTGGGCTCTGAGGGTATTTACAAATTTTAATATAGAATTCATTATAACAAATATTCTTAAAACTCTTCTTGCCAGTATGCATTATTCTCTCCTTCCCATCTTTTCATTATTATTTCTAGGAATAGAAATGATGGCTCAAAAGACAGTCCATATTCTAAAATTTCACTAGAGGGGCTGAAGTTGTAGTTCAGTGGTAGAGCACTTGCCTAGCATTTATGAGGCACTGGGTTCAATCCTCAACACCACATAAAAATAAATTAAGAAAATAAAGGTATTTTGTCTATTTACAACTAAAAACTGTCCTTTAGAAAACTGGTCTACCTTACACTTAGAAAAACAATGTCTGAGAACTTATTTTCTCTAATATTAGATACAATACAGGATTGAATATTTTGCCCCCACCCACAAGATATGTCTATGTCCTAGAACATGGAAATGTGACCTAATTTAGAAAAAGGATCTTTGCAGATGTAAATCTTCAGATGAAGAAAACATCCTGGATCATGCATGTGGGTCATAAATCTAGTGATAAGGATTCTTACAGAGGAGATTTGCCAGACAGAAAAGGAGAGGACCATGGGAAGATCCCAGCAGAACTGAAATAATGGAGTCATAAGCTAAGCAATGCCTGCAAGCAGCAAAAATAAATAGAATCTCCCCTAGTCTCTGCAAGGAGTATGGCGCTGGCAACATCATGACTTTGGACCACTGTATCTGTCCACTTAATGTCCTTTATAAAATTATGATTGGGCTTGCAGAACTGTCATCCTATGCCTGTGAGTTTGGGGTCATTTATCATAGAAGTCATGCAAAAACATCATAATGCTGTGATAAATATCTAAAAATGCAGACCTAGCTGTGGAATTGGGTAGCAGATATTAGCTGAATAATATTGGGGGCACATGGTATTAAAACAAACAAACAAAAATTAACCAAACTTAGACTGCTCTGAAAAGACTGTTGGTAGGAATGAGGATATTAAAGGTGTTACTGGTGAAGCCATAGAAGTAAATAAGGAAGATGTTATTGCAAACTGGAGGAAAGGCAATCTATTATATAAGGGTAGAAAACACAGTGGAATTTGGACCTACAAGTTATGTACAAAGCAGAATTTTTAAGTGATAAGCAAGGAAATTTAACTGAGATTTCCAAGACAAATGTTGAAGATGAAGTCTGGTTTCCCCTTGGCTGCTTGTAATGAAATGCAAGAGGAATTGAGACAAATTGAGTGGGTGGGGGGAATCCTGTTAAGTCAAAGGAACTTAACTTCATTATTTGCAAAATTCTCAGCCTATTCAGATATCAAAGGATGCTAAAATTGGTATTCACTGTTTTCACTGTTGGGAAAGGTGTTCTGGAGAGAGGGTCAGGGAAGAAATGGATGCCCAACCTTTTCTGATGAGATTATGTGTGACTCATGGGTCCAATCAACCATCTCAGCAGAAGATAGAAAGACAGATGGGTTAACAACAAAAATCCCAAGAAGGACCCTGGATCCTGTGACACACACAGGAGATCCAAAAGTTTTGGGGTTTTTGTTTTGTTTTGTTTTGTTTTTTATTTGAAAATGATGCATCAACAGAAACACTGCTAGCTTGGACAGAATGGGGACAGAGACAAAATGAGTTGAAGGAAGGTCCTCAGACTTCTGGAACTTTACAGATAGAAAACAGGCTAGTAGAGCAACTCCACTGAGAACATGTGATATCCTTGAAAGAAAAGGAAAACAATCCCTAAGGCAATACCTTGGGCCCTGAGGCAGAGGCTGGCAGAACTGAGGGCCAGACTTGGCCATTGTTCTCAGGTCTTGAAAGCTATTGGAATTTACCCTGCTGGATTTCAAACTTTCCTGGAACTTGGGGCCCCAGTATTCCTTTTTGAAATGAGAATGACTATCCTATGCCTGTCTTATGACTGTATTCTAGAGGGAGATAACATTTTTTAGTTTCATAGGAATACGGATGGAGAGGGATTTTGCCCCAGCACACACCATCCCAGAGTCTCAGTAATAATTTAGATGATTACAATGATGAAGCTTTTAACTTTTGAGTCAATAACATTCAGTTGAGATTTTGAATTTAGATCTAATGCTGTTACAGATTGAGGCTTTTGGAATAGGGTGCATAGGATGGGTATAAGGATAGACTAGGTGGGTTGAGAGGTAGCCATGTATAAATATAACCTAATTTGGAAAGGAAGTTTACAATGTAATACATTTAAAGAGCTAGAGATGAAAAGATCATCTTAGATTACATGGTTAGGCCCTAAAACCAAAAGTTGTGTCTTCATAGAATTCACACAGGGGAATCTTAACAAACAGAAGATGAGGATCATAAAGATGGAGGCAGAGATTCAAGTGATGTGGCCACAAGCCAAGCAAGGCAGACAACCACCAGAGCTGGAAGATACAAGGAGTTCCCCTGAAGCTTCCAAAGGTTTCCATCTTGCTTTCAGATTTTTGGCCTTCAGATTGCAAAAGAATATATGTCTACTGTTTTAAAATTAATCGGTGGTAATTTGTTACGATAATTACTACCAAGTTACCATCCCCCAATATAAGTACTATCATTTTTTTAAAATAAACTAATTTCATTTATGCTAAAAAAAGTATCATTTGAATCCACTTTTTTTCTATTTAAAGCTGTTGCTGACTTTTAAAATGCTTAATATTTTGAGTGCTATGTTAATATAAATTTTTTCATAAATTCCATCTTGCAATTATTTGTCTGTTTTAATATTATAATATTAATTTTTTCTTATTGATTTTTTAAGAGTGCATAATAATATATTCATCATTTTTTAGTGCAAGGCTGGGGAAGGCACATAGGGCCTTGTCCATGGTAGGCAAGAATTCTACCACTGAAAAATACCCCAGCCCCCATTTTCTCTCTCTTTTTTTATTCTTTATTTCCAGTTTTAATCAGGCTCTAATTTGTCTTTTGTTTTTATGTTTTTTTATTTATAGACATAAAAATACTCAAATCTAACAATCTTTTCTTTAATGGTTTGGAGTCTTGAGATCATGCTGAGAAAAATTTCATAATGATCCATGTCCAGTACTACAAATATATTTGCCTATCTTATTTATTTATTTTTTCATTCTTTCAAGTCTTTATCTTTCTTGGTTATACCTTAGTTTTTCTTAAATTTCTCGTCATAAGAAGTTAAACAAACATGTAATAGTATTTTTTTCCAGATGATAATTCTACTGTCTCTAAAACATTTATTATATGACTCATTTTTATTCACCTGTATTTGCAATGGTGCCTTTATAAATTTCAAATACTTGTATTTTCTATTTTATTGCACTGAATTATAAAGTTTTTGTTATAGTTACTATAACATGTTTAAATACATGGTAGGGCAAGTCACCCTCTTCCAAATGTTTCTGTTTCAATTTTTGTTAGTTTTTCAATATTATAATCATCTAAATAAACTTTAAAATATTTAGTTCTTATTGAGATAACTGAAATTATTTTACATTCATAGATACTGACATTTTTGAAATATGAAGATCTCCATGTATTGTAATATTCCTTGTTAGGTTTTGTCTGAGGCACTGTATATACTTTGATTATTATTGTACATGGATTCTTCTTAATTATAGTTTATATAAATATTCTAGGAAGGCAAGGCACAGAAATACAAACAACTGAGATCAAATACCTACCCTACACTAACGATGTAGTGGGAGCTGTTGGAAAGCTTTACAGATATAATTTATTAATAGCCATTAATACCAAAAAGGAAACTGAGGAACAAATGCCAAGGAAGCTGCCCAAGTTCACAAAACTGACAGGTGGTAGAGCCAGAATCAGAATCCAGGCAGGGATGGCTCCAGAATTCTTGACTTTTATACACTTAACTCAGTAGTCGGTAGCTACATTTTTCCCTGGAAAGTCATATTACCTTTAACAATTTTCCAGTAGATTCTTTCACATTTTCCAGGAAGAGAATACATGATCAAAAATGACTGATGATTTTGTCCACCACTACTATACTTTATTTTTCTCCTAATTTATTGAGTTGGTAAATAGTTTCCTAATGTCGAATAATGTTTAATCTACACTTTAGGACTTTGCTCATTTTTGTATCTGGTTAAGTGTTTTACATGCTTGTACATGTCATTATTCATCTTTCCCATGTTTCTTTCATCCTCTTGCCTAACTCAGGCCTTGGTCATGTTCTCCCCTCTATTGAATAAAGACTTGAGACTGGCCTAGGAAACACTGCAGATTTCCTTGGGCTCAGGAATTTCCAAGTTCAGCCACAGCATTAGGATGCCCCTCTCCAAAACTCCACACAGTGGCCACACAATTGTGGAATCCTTTTGAGCAAGAAGACAAAGTTAACCTTCATCCTCTGCCTATATTTTCTCTTCCTATCAGACTGGAAAGTGCTCTAACTATACTACACTGAATTTCTTGAAGATCTTCACTTAGCACAGAATTGGAAGACATATTTTTGCCCTGTGTTTTTTTGCAGAATTGGCTTGCTGTCTCGACAGTTTGATTCTGGCATTTTCATTAATTCTGTGCATATTGCATCTGACAGAATTACTGCTGTTTGTTGACAGGACCCTCTGGCCTCCAAACATCAAATGCATGATGTCCCTATCAAACTTGACACCTGTTTTTCATTCCCAAGCATTGATTTTTCCACCCACTAGCCAACATAATTCATAGAAAAACCTGTTAGCTCTATCTGCAAAGTATTGATTGCAAGAACACTGAAATCCTACCTGAAAATTTACAGCCTTAATTTCCAGTAGGTTACACCAGTTATCTTCCAGTGGGCAAAGATTTACACGTGTGATCAGCATGTGCTAACTACAATGTTTGCTACTGAGCAGCCTACATGACCTACAACTTATAACAAAATTAAAAATATTGAAATAAACATTACATAATTACTAAAGTTTCCCAATATTCAGATAAATGACCAGTTCTTTTCCAAGAAGAGAGTCCAAATTCACACAAAGCATATACGCTCTCAAAAAAAGAAAAGAGATCCAAAATAGAAAGAAAATGCAAGTTTTCAATGTTGTAATTTAGAAAGAAAAAGATGAGGTAGTATAGAGGTAATTTATTCTACTATTAAGATTAGAAAGTGGTAGCCAATAATGGCAAGGACCCTGTCTAAAAGAAGAGAAAGAGAGAGAGTAGAGCGTGTCTTTTTTTTTTTTTTTTCTTTTGCAAAACGTTCAGACCCAGAAGTTACCATTTTATTTGTGAAACATATAGGATCTCACTGAGTTTTCATTATCTCATTCAATCATCAATAATTACATATGAAGAGCCTACTAATGTGTTAGTCACTATATTAAGAATTTAATTTAAAGTTGGGCACAGTGGCACACACCTGTAATCCCAGCAGTTTGGGAAGCTGAGGCAGGAGGATCATGAGTTCAAAGCCAGCCTCAGCAAAAACAAGGTGCTGAGCAATTCAGTGAGACTGTGTCTCTAAATAAAAAATACAAAATAGTGTTTGAGATGTGGTTCAGTGGCTGAGTCCCCCTGAGTTCAATTCCCAGTAGCCCTACCCCTGCAAAACAAAAAAAAGATTTTCATTTGAATCATCTCATGTTGACTTCATATTTGGAAAGTCTATACAGTATTTTCCATACCTTTTGAGAGAGAACACCTTACATATCCTTAGATATGTTATCCTCATATTTGTAAGGTCTATACAGTATTTTCCATAACTTTTGAGAGAGAACACCTTAGATAGAGAGAGAATGTTTTCAATATTGGAACTGAAAAGAGTTAATATTTCAAATGTTATTATACTGAATGAACAAATTTCAAAAGAATCCCAGGGTCAGCCTGCTATCCTGTTACTACAGGAATATGTACCAAAGAAATACTACTCATACAGGTATTTGTACCTAATTCTTTCTGTGGTTTTGAATAAACTCTCACTCTACAGGAACACAGCAAGGGAACAGCTACTAGACACTTACTTGAAGTTACCTCTGAGACACCAGAATGTCAAGGTCTAGGTCCCAAATCACATTCTAATCTATCCTACCTATAGCACTTGTTATCTAAACATAAGGTCCATACTGTATTCAGTGCTGCTGGAAATACAAAAGAACTTTAAGGTATAAGTCTTATGCTCAGAAACTCTTTTTTTGAATGGATAAAAGTCCACTATACAGGCAATATGTAAGTGAAGTGGTATACAATGTCAATACTGCACTGTGCAAAGCATATAGTATCTCTTCTTGGACAGTTCTTAAGAGACGAGATGCAACACAGGCTGGGATGGGCCTCTAAAGTTTCTGAACACAGTGGCATCTGGGCTCTTATGTGATAGAAGGGATTGGTCTGTTTTAGTCTGCTTTAGAAATGCTGTTGCCAAAATACCCAGCAAGAACAACTTAAAGGAGGGAAAATTTACGGGGAGGTTAATGGTTTCAGAGATCTCAGTCCATGGATGGCTGATTTAATTTCTCTGACCCATCTCATGAGTGTGAGGCAGTGCATCATGATGGAAGGGCCCAGAAGAGGAAAGGTTCGCAGTTCATGGTGAGGTCAGGAAGTAAAGGCCAAGATCCCAGAAAGAGCCAGAGAGAAGATGCATCCTTCCAGGTCATACCCCTAGTGACCCATCTCTTCCAGCCATGCCACATTTGCCTACAGTTACCACCTTAGTCCATTCAAACTATGAATATTCTGCATTGCTCATTAGGCAGAAAGAATGGAGGAGGAAATTCTGGCAAGGACAACATCACCTAAAAAATTCTGGTGTGAAATTAATGCCTCTGAGTCAGAATGCTGAGGTCATATAGACAGACCAGCTCTGCCATACCTGAGTTTGGGCAATAGGAAAGTTTCCATAGTAGAAAATGTAGGAGGAAAACATCCCATTCAACAAATATTTACTGGCTTCATTGTGTGCAAGGTATTATATTGAGGCTGAAAATATGGAAAGTAGTAAGTAAATAAAATATATTTCCTCCTCTAATGAAGCTCATATTAGTGGGAAAGACTGACATATACAGTAGACCTCCCTTATCCATGGAGACTTTATCATCGGATAGTATAGAACCCTATATATACCATGTTTTTCTCTGAATGACTTGGAGCATTGCCAAATAGTACCTGGGTTAATCTGTCCTTCCATACTTTATGTCCTGGTGCCTCCTTTGCATCACTATTCTTGTTCTTTAGGGATCATTATTAAGTTAAAAAAAGGGTTAAATGAACATAAGCAGTGTGATACTACAAACTGATAACCAAGGCAGTTACTAAGTGATGATCGTGCAGGTAGCATATATACTGGACAAAAGGATGGTTCATGTCCTGGGATGGCTGGAATTATAAAACATGAGATTTCTTCAATCTTTTCAGAACTGCTCACAATTAAAATTTATGAATTTTTTTTTTATTTCTTGAATTCTCCATGTAATATTCTGAAAGTGTAGTTGACTTAGTAACAAATCATGGGCAGTGAAGCCATAGATCAAAGGAGACGCTATAAACTACTAAGACAAAATAGAATTACATAAAAGATCCAAAACAGCACAAGTAAAAATAATACATTCTTTTAGGATATGGGGTAGAGTGGTAGGGGATCCAGTGCCAGTAGGCTTCCAAAGGAGGTGCCTAGTGAACTAGGGTTAAAAGGGCAGGTAATGGCACGAGGCAGGCAAGGGTGTAGGGCAGGCATGTCAGGGAGGCCCAATTGGAAGTGAGATGAGGGAGACTGTCTGAATGAAGCCAGATGGGAAGTTATTACAGACACCATTTAGGAAAATACGTAAATCTCTATTTCACAAAGAAGCTCAATAAAGGACCTACCTTTTTTTCCTTGGAGGATTTACCTGGATGGTAATGCTCTACACCTAAACACCAAAGAAAGTGAATTAAAATGTATTGACTTTGCCAGCATTTGGTTTGTTATTGCCAAATTAATAAAAGGCACATTGGTGAAGGGGACACTTCAGAGACTCAATCACGATCTTTGCACACTTTGTCATCCATATCACATCATCTTAGCAAATGCCAATGCTGATCAACCAGTTGATTCTAGAAATGTAGATAGCATTTCTGATCTGGACTCATAATCCTCTCTTCTTTCCACACATGGAATTCCTTCTTACATTCTGTGTGATTTATTTCCTAAAGTTCCCTTGAATTAATCGATTTTTCACCATGTCCGTTTCCCACATTGCAATCCAAGCTACCATCTTTTATCTAGACTACTGCAATGGCCCCCTAACTCCAATGACTGATATTACAGGGCACTAATACACATTAGCTTCATTAATGAGCAACTCATTGATTAAGGTAATCACTAAGAAGGGCTCTAGGAGTCAGCACATGTGGTATCAAGGGGTCAAGTGGGAACAATAGTTCTTATTGATCCTGCCCATGAATGTAAAAGATGCTAAAGGTACTCTAAATATAAAAACATACATATATCTATTATTGAATAGATTTCCGTAGAGCAATACTAAGGACCAAGCATGGTACTAGGATCCATTCATTTTCTAAGAAGAAAAATCAGTTATCAGATTAGAAAGAATCATCAGGATTGATAATCAGCCTGCAAGGTATCTAGAGAAAGAGTGGTCATGTGTGAAAAGATACACAACCAAGAGACAGTAGCAGGATAAAACTGAGATGGAATGAAGGAGGGATGGGGAAGGGAGGAGAGTAGGAGGAGAGGGGCAGGGCCAGAGAGAGAGGAAGTCATGGGTAGATGGAAAAGGAACCAAAAATAAATTCTATTTTTCTATTTGTAATTAAAAAAAAATAAGACTCATCTAAATTTCACATCTAAATGATATAAACAATCATTTTTCTAGAACTGTAGTAACTCTATTGCCTTTCACTTGGTTACACTTTGTCTTCTCTTCCTTACTAAATCAGAAACTATGTTCTCCTTTTAAAATTAATTTCCACAGGCTAAGTTCCTTCTGGTTTTATGTTGTTTTGCTTTTTTTATTTTTAACTTTTGCTATGTGGGAAGTCTTATTTAATGTGTGATGGATAAACAGATAGTTTTATACATGTATAGATTTGGCAATGAACTATGTTTGAGGAAATGGGCAATATATGGTTAAACAGAATCCTTAAAATGAATTATGAAGGTTATTAACTCACCAGTATACATATTTACATACAAAACAGATTCCAGAGGAAAAGTAAAATCTTAATAACTTTCATATGCCAAAGCTGTAAGGACTTCAGTTTTCTTAATGGAAAAATTTCTCATTCTAGAATTAGAAAGAACTAATTATTAGGGCATCCCTCTCAAACACAAAATAATTGTTTTTTCTAATTTATTTATATTAAAATGATAAAAAAGACTGAATTATCTGTCAATCAAATTCTGGAACACTAATCCTTAAATGTACAGATCAAGACAATTTACTTAAACATGATTTTATGCTTTTTTAAAGCTAAATTTTTATTGAAGAAATGAGTATTACCAAATTCAGGCAAATGTTCTTTATTTTATATATATAGTTTATAAGGGATAAGCTGGTACCAATAAATACCTATTTGTGTACTAATAAATATCAATAATTTGGGAATCTGGTATCTGTATACTATCAGTTCCAGAAATTAGTGTCCTGTAGTATAATATAGTGAGTATCACATGAGTCAAACTGACATAGTGTGATCTATTTTAAGCATACCAGTATTTTGAAATATAACACTGAAGTACTGTGAAGCAACAGACCACATATTAAGAAACCAGCATAACGTTAGAAAATAACTGTACCTTCTTCAGCCTTCTCATATTCTTATGGATTTGAGTCCCATTCTTTTATACTTCATATACAGTCAGCCCTTCTTATCCAAGGATTCTGCATCCTCAGATTCCACAAACCTCAGACTAAAAATATCTGGGAAAAAATGTGCTACACTGAACATGTACAGATCCTGTGTTGTCATTATTCCCTTAAAATACTGTATACTGACTATTTGTATAGCATTTGCATTGAACTGGGTATTATAAGTAATCTAGACATAATTTAATGTGTGTAGTTTATGTAGGAGACTTGAACATCCCTAGATTTGGGCACCTGGAACCAATTGTTGATGGTTACCAAGGGAAAATTGTATTGATATTTTGCTATATTATACTAAAAAGTATCACTTCAATTCCTCCATACCATTCAACCTAGAACTTCTGGTCCACATTAAAGGAACCATGACCTTGTGAGGAAGATGTAGAAGGGCTTAGGCAGCCAGGGAAAGATGGCCAGTGAGGAGGTTGGGGTCAGGGCCATGGAGAGGGTCTTTTAATGAGGTCAACATCTTGGTTGATGAAAGTGCTCAGCGACACAAGCAGGGGACCAAACCAGACAGACACTTTCTACTCATGCTCCTTTCAGCGGAATCTAATAGAAAAACTAAAACAGACGCATAGACAGAGGGGCACCAATCAATAATAGTGAAGAGCAAGTGGACAGAGGAGGAGGTGAGGAAAGGAGGAAATTCCAGAGACCATAAAGAGAACAAGCCAAAAATTCTCACCAGATTCCCAGTTCTGGAGCCCCTTCTCTTCAGAGAAGTCTGTCTCTGTCAGTTTTGAAAAAAAAAAAATGCTGCTTGCTTGCTATCTCTGCCCTGTTCTGCTCTTCAATTCTTTGCTGAAGAGAGACAATGAACCCAGTACCCCTAGATGGTAACATCTAGATATATATAACCAAATGCAAAAAAAAAAAATTGGTCTTTGCTATTATTTGCATCCCCTTAATCTAAGTTTTTCCTATGTGACCAAGGCATTCTCAGACATCCAGGGAGACAAAACATTCTTATAAACTTGGAACTTGAAGGTGAGCTAAGACATCTTGCATCAGCAATACCAAAGAAACTGTCTTCAAGCCTGCAATGGAGCACTAGGCTGTCTGGCCTCTGCTCAGCCATTTCTCTAAGGATTTTTGAATGTGTGGGAATATACTGTCTCTTTCTTCCAGCTATTAGCACTTGCTTAATTGTGCTGATAAATGTAATGAGTGCTCAAGTGCACTAGGGCATCATAGGCATTACCGAAAAACACCTCTCTGCCTTGAAACCCTCCCATGCAGTCATTTACAAATGCAACAGAGCTTAAGGAAGTTCTCATGGAGTGGACCAGAAGGACTTCTGAACAGACCCATGTTGGCCAAGACTAAATATTGAGAAGAAATCCCCTAGCCATCCTTCATCATCAAGCTCGGCCCTGCTTCCTCACTCCTTCCACCTTCAAATCCCTGTTTTCACCTAGAAAAGGGAAGCTCTCTTTGTTTTCTTGTCACCTGTAAACCTGTGTGTGGTCTTGGGTTCTTTTCAATACAAAACAGTTTACCAAGGTGTTTTCCCAGAAGTAGAGCTCCTTTCCTAACCTGATGCAACTATTGAAATAATTCATTTCTTATATTTTTGCTATTGTAACATGTTATATCGTATGAAACACAGACATAGAGCAAACAATCACATCAAAAAGGTTTGTTAAATGAATCAATGACTACTTTTCTTGAGTATATTTCCCTCTTTCAAGAAGTTTTACAAACAAAACAGTGATAAATACAAAGCAGAAACCTCAGGTGGCACCAGCTCAGGCAGATTTTCAAGAGTAATTTGAGGGGAGGAAGTTTTTCCTCTTCATCCAGTCACAACCTTTATGTCTCTAAGAGAGGCAGGAAGAGCAACAGCAGGGTTCCAATGTTTTCAGAATGGAGATAATTAGCTTTGCTTGTCTTCAAATTTTGGGTCACTTAAGTCAGTTCTTTTCAAACATTTAGACAAAAGCACCACCAGCAACAGACCAGAGAGAACAGAGGCATAGGAATGCTATATTAAGCAACTTGCTGTAAAGATAATGTTTCTCTGAAGATCCCAAATTTTATCTTAAAACTATGCTGACTTTGGGTCGTGTTGCATAAGAAAAATTTGTCTAGTATTTATCACTGGTTAAAACTTCTATACTAGGAAGGTGTCACTTCTACTCTGTAGTTTTGCATATGAATTTAATATCCAGATTCGCTTGTTTCAAAATGCAGTATTATGTAAGAGTGATTTAGTAATGGGCAATTTAAAACTTGGAATTGCAAAATGTTACCATATGTCCTGGTTTGCAATGGGTTCAAATGTGTTGTCTTGGAGTCACTGTTAATAGCCCTAAGTACACTGATTTGGATGGCAAATTATATTGCCACAAGCCACCTAAATGCCAAGATATTGTCAATTCACAGTCCTCATTGCCAGAAATGTCCACAGTCATGAAGTGTAACAACAGCCCAAGTTATGAACAACCCATCAGACTCCAGGAGAAACTAATGTATGAAGATAAACAGGATGATAAACAATGTCAGAAATTTGACATCTAAATAACCAGTTACTTGAAATAAATGGAAAAGTCAACCAAGGGTGCTCCAACAAACAAGAAATTTTATTAGTACTGGAAAGAGGCAGAAATATAAACAAAGTAAAACAAATACATGGAGCTCATCTCATACCAGATAAGAAAAATTACTGTCCTCATAATGTATAAACCACAGAAGGATTTCCAAGGGCAAGTATAGGCCATGTCTGGCTCCCCTAAGAGGACCCAGGGCTAAGATAAAGGCATGCATTCAGTGTGTGATCAATAAGGACACCATAAGTCATTTTGGTTACTGACTTAGCATTCCTTCTATCGAATGAAGCACAGATTAGAAAAATGCTTTCATTAAAGACAGATAAACTCAAAGCAAGAAAACGGTTCACTTGAGGGGATGTGTATGTGTGTATCTATGTATTCTGATAATTTTCCTCATTAATTATTCATATTTTGTATTATTTGAAGCCATCTTTAAAATGTTCAATTCCAATCAGCTTCAATAATTGAAAATATTTCCCTCTAATTAAAAATAATGAGCTTTTCAAAAATTGCCTAACACTGAACTTTTTCATTTCATTTTTTAAGGTTCTCCTCATATTACCTAGTCCAATTTAGTGTTATTAAAATGCAAGACTGGACCCTCCCCAGACTCATTTTCTTGATAAATGCCCCTTGGGCACATGATCAGACCCTTTTCCCTTCTCGACCATGATGTGATATGTCCAGACGGTGGTGCCATGCTGGTTGAACTTTCCAGCCACCAAAATGATGATCTAGGTAAACCTCTTTCCTTTATACATTACCCTATACTATATATTTTGATTAAGCAACACAAAATAGACCAAGAAAATTAATCTTTTGAACTGGTTATGTCAATCACAGAAATAAGAATTTAATTTATTATGTCTCTGTTCCTAGATATCCAAGTTCAGAGCTGTAGACAGCCTCCCATGAGAACCACAGAATAGGAGATATGATGAGAGAGAGAGAGAGAGAGAGAGAGAGACAGACAGACAGACAGAAGAGAGGAGGCAGAGATGCAAGACAGAGAAGACTGGATTAAGTTCCAGACAGGAATCTGTGTAAAATAAGAATTATATCTGGAGAGTAAGGAGGAAACATTAAGAGAAACAATAAATAAATAAATAAAAGTGCTTCCTAATATTCCTTGCTTTCTCTGCACAGAATGTCCTAAATGCTCATTACTTATCACCAACCTTTGTGAGTCCTGGCTATAAGCTGGACCTGTATCGAATTTTCTACATGCCTGTTATACTTCATATCACTTGGTCTCTGTTTCTTGGAACCAAAGATCATTAACTAATATAACAACAGCTCTTGTAGGACTGCTTCAAGCAGCCACTTCAGGTCAACACAGGCTGATGTCAGAAATGCTTAAGTGTCACCACACAAAGTAATTTCTAATACAACTTTCAAAAATGGCATGTGGCATGAGTCACTAGGTATTGTTACTCTGAGGATTCCCAGACCCTAAGGACTTTTCTCGAAGCCCTAGTAAGAGGTGTTTTCAGACAGGATCCCCAGTGTCTGTCACCAGTTTTTCTGGTTGTAACAAAGTCTCACTACTGCAGTGAAAACAAAAGGCTCTAAGAATGCCACTAGACCTGTGCCTGGGAAGCTTCTAGAATCACAAATGCCAGAACTTTAAAAATCATATTTCTCCACTCAACTGTCCCAAATGGTGCTTTGCAGAACATATATAAACAATATGCACCGTACACATAGGTTCACTGTGTTGAATGATTGCCGCCAAATACCACCCAGGAACAAAACAATCAAACAGAGGTGGAAGAAAAACACTGAAATAATGGTATGCAGGTCAATATAAATATACCATAATTGGGCTGTAAATGTACCAAATAAGTACTAAGAGAGCAAGGGGTGATTCTGCTGATTAAGCAAAGATAAGCAAAGATTGCAGAAACACAGACAATACACCAGGTTCAAAAACATTTTAAAAATTCTCATGAGCCATAAATTTTTTGAAAATTGTTTTCACCTTGTTTAAAACCTCATAGGAAAAACAATAACAAAACATGGAGCACTTCAGAAGTCTTAGATCTATCTCCCCACATAACTTTTGAATGTTCAGGGATGTGGGAAAACTACTATAATTCACTTGTATTATATCTCAGACCCAAGGTTTACAATACAGCTGAAAAAGACTCTGCCCTGAATTTCCTTTGTTTCATAAACATGTATAAACAAATAAACACTAAAAATTCCACCAATGTGAGTCAAATGAAAGGAATGGTTTTGGACCAAGTAATGGGGATGACTTTTAACCTCAGCCATATGCTTTAAAAAAAAAAAAAAAAAGGCATGGGTGGAGATTAACAAGCATAGAAACTTCAGGGTTTTTTTTTAACCACAGCTACTTTAATAAGAATAGCTAATGAAGGTTAGTGCCAACAGTTAATTATAAATGATTCATGTATGTTAAAACTTGTCCTCAAAAGTGTCAATTCTTGTTACCCTGGTTAACTGGGAAAAAAGTAACAGTGTCCATCCAAATCCTTTTAAGTAATAATCAAGTTTATCAGCAGGATATTTTCCTCAGTTGCTTTGGGTTGGCAGGAATTTGCCTCAAGGGAATCATGGACACATGGCAACATTTATATATAATGAACTTCCAAGTCCTCGCAAGAGAAGTAAAGCATTACCTCTAATCATCCTTCTTTAATTCTGTGATAGCAAAGGAGAATAAAAGGTGTTTTTTTTTTTTTCCAATCATTGCAGACTTCAAAAATACTACACATGTCTGGGCACAGTGATGCACTCTTATAATCCCAGTGGTTTGGGATGTTGAGGCAGGAGGATCATGAGTTCAAAGCCAGCCTTGGCCAAAGTGCGGTGCTAAGCAACTCAGTGAAACCCTGTCTTTGAATAAAACGCAAAATAGGGTTGGGGATATGGCTTAGTGGTCAAGTGCCCCTGAGTTCAAATCCCGATAAATTGCCCCGCCCCCTGAAAAAAAATTCTGCACGTGGACTAGAACGTCGGTGGAAATATTGGAAATAATGACCAAATTAAAAATATGACCAACTAGTCCTATGTTCTTTCTGCCACACAATTTTAGTGCTTTATACATATCTTTATGTCCTTGTATATTTTACATATTTATATATAAATATTTATACATAAAAATGTTTTTACATATTTTATTAATTCTTTTTTCTTTTTTGGAATTCTATTTTTTTACTATAATTTGTTATATGACAGAAGATTGCATTACAATTCATATTACACATACAGAGAACAATTTTTCCTATCTCTGATTGTATACAAAGTATATTCACACCATTCATGTCTTCATACATGTACTTAATGATGTCCATCTTATTCCACCATCTTTTCTCCCCCCCCCATGGCCCCTCTTCTCCTCCTACCTCTTTGCCCTATCTAGAGTTTGTCTAATCTTCCCATGTTCCCCTTCCAAACCTCACTATGAATCAGCCTCCTTATATCAGAGAAAACATTCAGCATTTGTTTTTTGGGGATTGGCTACCTTCACTTAGCATTATATTCTCCAACTCCATTCATTTATCTGCAAATGTCATGATTTTATTCTCCATTGCTGAGTAATATTCCATTGTGTATATATACCATAGTTTCTTTATCCATTCATCTATTGAATGGCATCTAGGTTGGTTCCACAGTTCAGCTATTGTGAATTGTGCCGCTATGAATACTGAGGTGGCCGTGTCCCTGTAGTATGCTGTTTTTAAGACCTTTGGGTACAGACCAAGGAGTGGGATGGCTGGGTCAGATGGTGGGTCCATTCCCAGTTTCCCAAGGAATCTCCATACTGCTTTCCATATAGGCTGTACCAATTTGCAGTCCCACCAGCAATGTATGAGTGTGTCTTTTGTCCCCACATCCTTGCCAGCACTTATTGTTGTTTGTATTCTTAATACCTGCCATTCTGACTAGAGTGAGATGAAATTTTAGAGTAGTTTTGATTTGCATTTTCTAATGTCTAGAGATGTTGAACACTTTTTCATATATTTGTTGATTGTATATCATCTTCTCAGAAGTGTCTGGTTTTTCTTCATATATTTGCATGTGCCAAAACCAAAAGAGAAACTGAGGTAGAATTTTCCTGAATATGAATAAATTTACATACCTTCACTTAATTCTTACAAGTTATCAGTATGATAAAGAACCAGACTTAGTCAAATTGAGTAACTTGTCCAGAGCCATTTAAATAATGAGTAACAGTCACTCCCAGGGCAATGCACTGTGCTATACTTTTTCTCTTCTGCTGATCTACCTTTAAGGGGAGGTATTTAAGACTATAGAGTTTCAATGGGGTCCTTTTATGAAGCATAAAGAAAATTGATGCTATATTCTCTAGAAGCCTTTTCTCTTGCTTATCTTATTCACCACTTTTCTAAGAAGTCCAAAGACTATCATATATTACCTTATTAATTTTACCATTTATCTGTATACACCAGTTTGGGATGTTATTACCACTGTTATTATGGATGGAAAAACTAACATGAGCATTGGTGAACACAAATGTCAGCCAGTGAGTGGCAGCAGGGGCTAGAAGTCTTGCCACCTAATACATAATCCAGAGCCCCAGCCACTAAATCTTGCTTTTTGTGATATGGTAAAGCACATAAGACCATGCTGCTATTAATCTTTAATGAAACCAAATGTCAGCTATACTATTCTGAATCATCACTCAGATTCTAGGATAATATTCAGTATATATTCAATCTTAAGACCACACATTCATATGTAAAGGTTGAAACAAAATCCAATTTCCTTCCTATAATTACATAAATTATTTTTAACATGTCACAACAATTTTACATGAGAAAGGAAAATTGATTTCCCCATCAATTTAGACTAGCATATTTTCCCTGGCTTTCACGAGTTGATCCTTTGTTATTGTAGATTGATGATTTTTCCTTTTCATAAAGAATTCTTTAAAATAATGATGTCATTCTGATAAATGTCCGGTTTTCTATCCATCAGTGGCAGATGCCTCCTTCTGCCAGAGGATGAGTTTAATGCTCTGTGACCACAAGGGAGTATAACAATCAACCATAATGCAACTTGACTCTGCTCAAACTGGGTTCTCCAGGCTGTTTCTTCCTTTTACGACACACAGCAAATATAAAAGCTGCCATTTAAAAAGTTTCCTACATATTTTCCCCAAACCCATAACATCATTAATAATCAGATTAGTAGCTGGGCCCAGTGGTACATGCCTGCAATCCCAGTGACTCTGAAGGCATAAATATAGTATAAAGACCATGTGTTCAAGGCCAGCCTGGGCAACTTAGCAAGACCTGTCTCAAAATGATAAACAAACAAACAAACAAAGAAGCATTAGGGATGTATCTCAGTGGTAGATTAAATTTCTGGATTCAATTCAAAGAACTGACAAAATAAACAATAAAATCAGATTCTTATTTACTAAGATCACATGCAAAAAATTATCTGTTAGGTAGTCCATTGGCAAAAATTAAAATGAGGCTAGAAAAACAACACAATGTAAAAGTCAAGCTACAACCCTTAAATATATGACACATGTACCTGGATGGCTTAAAATTATACTTCTTAAAAAATAATAATTAAAAAACACTGCTTTTACCTCCTCTGTGTCTCACTACACACCATTCCTTCAGCCTAGAATATTCTCTTACTTTTCTCCTTTGTGAAAGGCCCAATCCAGTTACCCTTCTAGGCCTGGCAGAAATACGCATCTTCACTTTAGCTTTTACTGACATCCAATGTGCCCCAGCCCCAGTGCCCATTGGATCATACAATATTTGTGGTTAAAATTAAGCAAGTACTTTCTGTTTGCTACCTAATCTCATCTATTCCCATTCTTTCAAAGGCTTGGAGCTCCTTCAGAGGTGGGACCAAGCTTGCTTAATCTCTGTACTCTTCTAGCACATTTTCATACTCCTGTTTCAGATAGGTTTGCCATTAATATTGGGCAAATATAGTATAGAGACCCCTTGAACTATGAAGTTCTCGAGTCCATGCAATGTACCAATGCCTTGTATAGGGAATGCCTCAGGTATAAAATGGACTGATAGTACCTTCTTCTGGGAACCTATAAACCCCAAAGCATTATAAAAAATGTTTTAGAAATTGTTTCTTTATATACAAGTATAAGGTATTACTATGGTTTTTGGACAAATGCTCAAGTGTGAAAGGCTTGGTCTCCAACTCATATCACAATTGGAAAGTGGTGATGTCTTTAAGGGGTGTGGCCTAGTGGGTGGTCTTAGGTTAGTGGGTGTGGGCTCAAAGGGACTTATGCAATGCCTGTCACATCTTTTCTCTCTCTCTGCTTCCCAGCAGCATGATATGAGCAGCTTTGTTCTACCACATGTTCCCTGCCCAAGCAACCGGGCCAACATGATCATGGACCAAACCTTCTGAAACCATGAGCCAAAACAAAACTTTTTTCTCTGTAAGTTGATTATCTGAAGTATTTTGTTAAGAGTATATGAAAGTTAGCCAATAAAGGTATCATACCTTTATGTATGTGTATTTTTGAAAGATAAAATGTAAAATACTTAAAATAACAAGTGTTTGGTATATATATTATATTTTGATATACTTCAATAAAAAACATGGTTAAAGGAATACTTTCAGAAACCTGCAAGAGGTAGCACTGGTATTTCATTAATAGATGATCATGGGGAAAATCTGTGCTATTTCATTTATATACTTAGCATTTAAATATTTTACCATAACTAGAATGGTACCACATAAACATGGGGAACAGAGGAGAAACCTAAATGCATCAGTGAGTGAACATAGGCCAGCAACACAGTGTAAGAAAATGAAGAGAACCAGAATTGTTACCCAGAGCCCTCAATTATGTTCTTTGTTTAAAAACGTGTAATCATCTTCAGATTTTTCATATGCACAGAGATGTTCTATTAAAAATGAGAGCTGCATTTCTAGTGATTGAACAGCATAAAGTGCCACATACATTATATTCTACTTGTTCTAAGTAGCCCTGTGGGCAGCTCTCTCTTTATGCCCTAGCTTCCCTGTCCACATGTTTCTGTTTGTTCCTGTAAGTATCTGAATGCAGACATTTTCAGTTCCTTTGGGATGTACCAGAAAGAATGGGTCTATATAAGGAATTGATGATAAATGGGTCTATATAAGGAATTTGATAATAAAAATAATATTTTTATTATGATTCTTATAGGTTAAGGAAATCAGGATGGTCCAAAAAATGCTAAAATATACGAATGATACCATCTGGTTTTTTTTCCCATCAGCCAGCAATAGTTCTAGCTCACTGTTCTTTCTTGGTCTATGTAGCCACCTCTTCCAACAGTTATATCTTTTTTAAGTAACACAGTATCATAGAACCATCTCAAATTTACTCCAAAACATCATTCTAGTATTTACACAAAATAAAGGATCCTAGTTAAATGTCAGAAAACATTTTAGGTACTATCTCTTATACAAAGATTATTTTTTCCATTATCACAAGGCACCTAGAAAATTTTAATTTTATTTATTTTTTGGGGGGGTGGAATTTTCAATTATAATTCCAATTATAAAGACTCTAAAAATGAAAAATGAGCACTTCTACCCTTACCTTGCAAATGATTAGTAATAACCCTCTTTCAAAGTTAAGGAACATCCATATAAAAAGTTTCATTCTTGTTACAGATCCCTTGGAAAAGTTTCCTCTAAATTAAGTTCAAAATTAACATACTAAGTCAAGTAAATTCTAACCAATCTGTTGAGTGGCCAGGAGATTCTGGCCCATACTATTGTTCAAAGACTCAGGGACATTTCCCTTTATTGGGCTTGAAGCTATGCTCCATATTTTGAAGGACATAAAAACAGTTTCAATGTATAAGGCTTTGCAATAAAATAAAATAAACATCTTTAAATGAGAAAGTGATTTCTTTTAATATGAAAATGCCAATGATTGAAGAAGTTTTTGTCCTTTTCAAATTAAGGTGAAAGAGAAAACAACTACAGAATTACCATGAGCAGTGATTTTTCTCATTTTGCCTTCTGGCTGTTTGCTGGAGAGGACCTTTGTGTTAGGTCAGAGGTTAGGTTCAGCTTTGTGGCCCAGTGGAAGTGTGATGTCCTGCTGCTCTGGCTGAGTCTGGCTGACTCACTAAGCCAGGAGCACAGATGTGCATGTGTTGAAAGGAGGTGATTTCAGAAAGCAGTGAGCCTATCAGAATGAGTTCTGATACACACAGACAACACTCTCAGACATGGAAAGTGAGGTGTAGAGGTCAGCAAAGCTCTTTTCTCCAGCTCCAGGTAGGCACTGCAGCATGGAAAAAGATTCTCTGACAACCTCCTGTGGATGCAGAGTGATGCATTATCCATTGCAACTTGATGAATGAACTGTTATGAAGGATGAATCCCATTTGTTTTTCACCATAAATATTTAATGCTTAGTATAACTTTGTTTTAGTGTATATGGTATATATGTGCTTGTGTGTGATGCACATATACACATGTATTTATGGATGTGTGTGTGTGTGTATCCATATGTGTGTGTGTGTATCCATATGTGTGTGTGTGTTCTTTAGACTTCTAGATAGTACAATTTCTCTCGTGTCTATTAGATCTGTTTTATGTCTTATCCCTTAGTTTAATATACATGTCTGCATTTCATTTAGCCGTAAACAACTGAAGCATAATGTATCCATAAAAGGCAATTATTCTAACAGTTCTAATTATCTTGTAACACTTTCACATTTCTCCTTTAGTGTGTGGGTACACAAATGTTTACCTTCTTCAAAAGAGAAAAAAATGTAGACAAAAAAAAAAAAAANAAAAAAAATCACTGGTTTAAAAGTGTTTTCTAACTTTATACACACACACACACACACACACACATTTCAGTGTCAACTTTTACTTTTTGTTTGTTTGTTTCATTGCTTAAATCCTTGCTGTTAGGCAACATTTTCTTCCAAATAATGGCTTAATATTAATTTCCTATATATTAAAAGTCAAGGGAAATGTTACCTAATTTCTTCCGAATCCATTTACATAGGGCTGGGTTGTGGCTCAGTGGGACAGTACTTGCCTAGCATGTGGCAAGACCCTGGGTTCGATCACTGGCACCAAAAAAGAGAACAACAACAACAACAAAACTTAACTAAATAATCTAAATTAAAATAAGACCTTATTTTTTTTCCACATTCCCATGTTAAAGACAAGGGAAAACTGGAACTCCTACTAAAAACCTGTTTGTTTGTTTTTAAACTTGCATTTGTTGTTTATGACAAAATCTTGAACTTCAGGATGATATATTTAGGATACAATTTTCATTAATGGATGGTAAAAGAAATATGAACCTAAAACATATATTCATACATTTCTTTTGTAAGGTCTAAATTTTAAATACTAAAAAACATAATCTGTGTAAGTAGAATGGTGCAACTACTACAGCTGGGTATTTCTGAAACTATAGGAAACTTTCAGAAGGCTCAAATAGATTTTTCTCCCTAAAAACAAAGAGTGACCATTTCAACTAGTTCCTATTGTCCTTAATGGCATCCTCCTTCACAATGGCCCAAAGCAGTGTGGAGGGAGTCAGTATTTTCTCAACTAAAAGAGACTGAAATCTAGGATTTGGGTTGCTACAAACTAAAAAAAAAAAGAAAAAAAAAATGTCACTTAATACTATTTTCATAATGCCTTTTAAAGATTTTTATGCTTTTAAAAACCGAACCAGTCTTTACACACACGAATATATTGAGAATAGTGTTTACAACAAGATAGGGTATTTTCCCACTGAAACTCTCAAGTGGGTTCCTCTAAGGGTCATGAATAGCCTTTGGCAAATACTTTTCCACCTCTATACTCCCCACTCCAGGAGCAACTGGAGGCATCCACTACTCACCCCTGAATTTTCCAGCTCTTTTGTGTTTCAAACTAGTCTGTACTCTGGGAAAAACAAAAAACACACTTCATTTGAGAGATGCAACATCCAATGAATCATTATTCCCTTGGTTAAGAGAGAACATTTCAAAACGACAGTGGTGCTCATGCAAAGAACAAAAATGACACAATTAGAAGGCTGTAGAATGCCAGTGGGAGGTCCTGGGAGAAGCAAAGTTACCATTCTAGAGAAAAACTCCACAGCTCCTCCATCTATCAAAGACATGCCTGTCATTTAGAGTCTCCAAAAACAAACAAACAAACAAAAAGGCATTTCTAAAATAACTCTTTGAAATCACAGCAGATGTACTATTTCCCAGAGTTGTATGAAATCAATAAAGGAAACTATGTATCTAAAAACAAACTACCAGAGGCTTAACTACTATTTCAAAAGAGGTAAAAATTCACTGAAGTGGGGCTGGGGTTGTAGCTTAGTGGTGGCACGCTTGCCTCACACATGTGGGGCGCTGTGTTCAATCCTTAGCAACACATAAAAATAAATAAACAAAATAAAGATATTGTGTTCATGTACATCTTAAAAAAATTAAAAAAAAAAAAGAATTCATTGAAGTGCTCAGAAAGCACAAGGCAAAAATCATCACAGGGTGGGGTCCTCTCATCATGTGAGCTGTGCCCATACAGAGGGGGATCCAGAAATATAGAAAAGGTAGGCAGCAACACCAAATCCTGATGTTCTTCTCTAAGAGACAAAGGGATGGAATAAGAGAAAAGGTACATGGCACATTTCATTTTATACCATTCTTTATATCTACAAAGTTGGTTACTATTGGTATAAGTACTGATTAATGCCTATTTCTGAACAGTGAATATCACATGGTTGTGAGCTGTGTTCCGAATATGCCACTTCACCTGAGGTTACTTTCTTGAGCAATTACTTACTAATAGCTATAATGGGTGTAATTCTAAAGCTTACCTTTCTACTGGAAAATTAATATGGAAAGACAAGAGCAGGGAATCATGAAAACAAATTTTCTATTTGTGCAAAAGCTTTTTCCAGGTTACAATAGTTTGCTTTGGGCAAACAGTGTCTCAAAGAAAGCATTTTTAGAGACATCTTTAAATGACTCTAAAAAGGGATGAAAAGAAACTTATAGAAGTGGAGTGAAAATATGAAAATGTTTCCAACCAGTACAAAACGGGATGAATGGCCTTGAAGAACTGTCAGATGTGCCCCAGTCAGTCCCTCCTTCACAGAGAGATTCCCTGCCTAGCCTTCCTGCTCCTGGCAGGCAGGCCCTGCTCCAGAGATTCGGGATGTCAATATTTTAGCTGTAGTTTTCCACTGCAGACACAAGTCTCCAATCTGCCCACCAACCTGAGCCACATAAGATTTACTCTTTTCTCATTTTCTTTGAACAAATCAAATCCTTTCCCACTCTGGTCCAAATATTCATTCCCTGTCCCTTTCTAGAAACGCTATTGTGTTGGAAGCAGACACTCCTTTTATTTCCAGCTGGATTTTCCTATATCAAAATACCATCCTCCTTGGAAATATCCTGAGCTATAGGAAAGGATCTTGGCTTGTGCTCTTCAAGGCCTCTTCCAAGCCTTTTTGGCTTTTTTGCTTTTTGACCACTTTCCTTGCATTCAAGATGCTGTCTGCTAGGCTATCTCCATGACATCCAAACATCTTTCCACTGTGTCTCACTCCTTATTCACATCTTTCATATATAGTCTACAGACTTTTGTCTTTCTAGGAGCCACATTTAAAATGAATCTGGCTTCAAAGAATCCCAAACCTTTCACTTTTAAAGATGCCTTTACCTCAAAGTTTGCCGCCTCCAGTATCTTAAGTATACCTCTGACCCTGGCTAATTTCCACCTCCCATATTCAACATCCTTTCCTGCTCCCTCCATCTTCACAGAGTCTAAGATCTTTGACCCTCCTCATCTGCCCACTGTGTTAGCTCATGGCCACCCAGCTTAGGCAGAATCACAATGTCAGCATTATTGTATGCATTTCTCAACTCTTGCTCTTTCCAACATGCTGTTTACTCTTTCTTGTGCTGCATTTTTCATGATGGAGAGGATTTGACTAAGCTGTGAAACAAATGACCAAAAAAATAAAATAACTACAAAAGAAACAGAATGTTGGGAGAAAATAGGTCTGTGAGTCACCCAGGCCAGCAGAGATTAAAAAGTTCATAAAGAAAAACAGTATGAGGTGACACTGAAAAGGTGAAGAACTCACACAAGAATGATGAATATTTTTACATTTGCCCAAAAGTAAGCACTGAAAGCTTTGGAGCAGGAAAATAACCCAATCAAAGAGATTTTTTAGGAAAATTAATTTGGTAATCAAGAAAAAGAGAGATAATAGGAGTCACCTTTTAAATCATGAATGATCCTAAGAAGTCATTTAGTCTAGAATATTCTCTGAATAATACACCATTACAGGTACCACATCTACTATAAAACACTTTCAAAAATAGATATTCCATGACTTCCTACCTTCTGGATTTCAGGATGGAAGTTTCTCATGTAAAGAAATGCCCATTCAACTCTTACCTACTTGTTCTTAAAATTTAACTCCCAAATAATTAACTAGTGTTTTACTATTAGTCAGAATATGAAGTGAGTATACAGCAAAGTTTTATATGTATGTGATGTATGTGTGTGTGTGTGTGTGTGTATGTGTGTATATATATATATATAAACTTAGGGAAAATATCAGCATTTAACACTACTGTCTCCAGTCCTAGTTTTCTTCACTATTATAGGAAAGTAGATTGTCTGTATTTCAAAATGGAAAGTAATTGAGGTATCTTTTAGTTTAACTGGCACATTTACATGGAAGAAAAATAAGATATAAAGCAAAAGGTGATTTATTATCTTCTTAGATACTTGGTGAATAAGCCAAGACTCTAACTTAAGTAAGTAATTGGCTCCTTGAGGCTAGTAGGATTTTGAAAAATTTTAAAAAGTTACAGAAGCCAGGGAAACATAACTGGTTCATTCATTGTCTTGTGAGGCCTCATCTCTCAAGCATATGCTCCCAAGTGACAGCTGAAAGGTACTAAACACTTTGTGTGCCAGGTATCATGCTCTATGATGTACATATTTCCTCACCAATTCTCAACCAGTACACAAGGCCAATTTATGCATGAAGAAAACTGTACTAGACACACCTTGGTATGAAATGTCTTTGCTGTTTCCTCTCTATTTATTTAAACATTGCTTGCTTCAAAAAGTTCGGGTTAAGTTTCCAACCATCTGAGAAGCTTTTTTTGGTAGCCACTAGTAACCAAACCATCCCCACCAAGTAACTTTAGCATAACTTGCTTGCCTGACCTGATCATCCATCCCTAAACTTCAAGCCTCCTTCTTTCATCACTAAGCATTTCATATTTGTTCTTGATTTCTCCTCCCAGACTCTAAATTCCAGTGGGCAGGATTTAGGTCTTGTATATTTTCATATCTCCATTGTCTATTGAGCAATATCTGCATCAAAATGCTGCCTGCTGAAGGGCATAAGGTCAGTGTGGCTCTCTAAGTGCAGAAGCAATGCCATGAAATCAAGCACTAAGGAGACATGGCTTCCAGCAGCAATGCCCTCTTCCAGAAAGCCTGAAAAACTCTGGAGTAAAGGAAAAACAACATTCCCTGCCAAAGCTACAGGAAGTCAAAGAGAACAATTCATTATGTTTTCTCTGTCAACCAACCACATTATTAAACTCTAAAATACAAAGAAATAACATTGCTGGTTATTTAAGTTTGGAACCAATATATTCAAGCACTAGAATGGGGAATACGTTTTTCTCTCATTCTTCAATTATCTATTTCCAAAAACAATAAGAACTTTATTTTCTAATATAAAACAAAAAAGCCTTTTTCTTTTGGAATGTTTAAGCCAGAAGATCAAACCTTTCACCAACCTTCTTTGTCAGCCTTTAATTTTCCCCTCGTTCATCCTGTCAGCTGCTGCTGTTGGTTTCTGGGCTTTATTCTGTATTATGCAGAACTGAACTGCTGGTCTCCTACCCAAGGCATCGCATCTTCTGCATTTTAGGGGAAAGGGAGGAAGAGGACCTCACATAGGCTTATAGCAAGACAGTGACATTTGTACAGGATCAGGTGGACTCTGTCTCTACCATGCCACCTCAGTTGATTAATCTCCAAGCAACAGTCAGAGAACAAATAGTTCATAGCTATATTAAAAATAGTTCCCATAGAAAATATTCTAAGGTCTTAAATGGACTCTAATGTAGAGGTAAAGATGGACTGTTCCCTTAAAAATGGAAGATGACAACACAAGCAGAAGTCCCCTCACAGCCCAGGCACAGCAAGGCAGTTACCACGGGGAACTCAAATGAATAAAAAGGATTGATTCCTCTCCTAACATCTTAGACCATGAGACAGGACTCCACCAGCAGAAACAATCACAATGTGTGAAATAATTTAAAATACAGTTCTCTCTCATATTACAATTTCAGTTTTTAGAATTAGACCCTCAGTGGTCAGTGGCAGATTTAGTATTGAATCTCGAGCAGTAGAACCCACAATACTACTACATGTGGTTTGTTATCTTCATTCTTTAAAACAATGGATCTCACTCATGATCTCTCAGACATTTATTTGATCAATTCTTATTTATTATTTTGCTTTGGTGCTGGGGATTAAACCTAAGGTCTCATCACTCTACCACTGAGCAATAGACACAGCCCCAATTCCCATCTACTGGCTTGTACCTTTATGCAAGTCACTTGAATTTGAGGTGTTTTAATTTTGCTTGAAAAAGATATAAACTCACAAAATAACTCACAATACTTGGTAAAGTGCAAATGGCTTTAGTAAATAAGAGAAGAGCAATGGAACGTAAACTCTTAAACATTGTGAGAATAATCAAATCATTATTTGTTATCTAACTAAGGTAAATTTCCTAACATAAGATTTGAGAGAGTGTCGAACAGTTATATAACTCAGATAATATCCACATTAAAATCCACACTAAAGTGCAAGTACTTATACAAAGGCACCTTTGCTTGTCTGTCCTTTGAGGAGCTGTAGGAATGCTCTGGATGACATGAGGGAAGATCAAGAAACACACGAAACTGTGACCCAGGAGGCCTGCTGCTTCTAAAATCTCCAATCTGAGTGAGGTTGCCATGGTTTTAGCAATAGAAGATCCTCTGAGTTCTAGCACTGATCTGCCAGAAACAGGGACAGAACATGCCAGCTTCCAGAACTGGGAAGAGCCAAGAGCAGAGAGAGGCAAGCTGAAGGTGAGCCTGCCTCCACTAGGAGCTCTTTGGCTCTGTACTTACAGTATGTTTTAGATGCACACACTTTCTAACAAACTTGGTGAGGCCAGGAAGGAAGCTTCATGATGTAATATGCAAATACTTACTGCTAAATATTCATTGTGCCAACAAAAACATGGTGACAGAGGTGCATCCCATAGACAGAACAGTGACCATGGCCCTGACTTTTTCTTGCACAATGTGCATGCTTGTTTTTATTAAAGTGAAGTCTTATAAAGAAATTTAAATCATTGAAGAAGTATTTAGAAATGTTTCCAAAAATTTAGAAATGTTTATTCAGGACAAAGGACATGAGCTAGTCATTCCCAGTGCAGGAGCTAGTGGCCATGCAGAAACAGATTTTCCCTAATTAGTAATCAAAACACAGCAGCCTGTCCTGGTAAACAGCAGGTCTAACAGGAGCTGGCTTGGAAGAGCCCAAGTTCATCTGTTCCAACAAACCCTCCTGGGAGCTCCAGCAGCCACAGGCAGCCATTGAAAGAGGAAGAAATCAAGAATCCTTCTTTTACCTCATGTTCCTTTAAGTCGCCCTAAAACCAAATAAATTAGGTTCTCACTAATCAAAGAGCCAGAGTGATCCAGGGGACTTTGTGAAGGATGTTCCCCATCTCTGATAGGGCTCCTGAAATTACCTTTATTAAGGAAGAAAGACCAGTTATTCCATCATTAGAAATTAAAAGGCTTAAAATACAAAATACAGATTGAGATACTGCTTAAGTATAAATGAGTTTCAGCTGTATAATAATAATAGCATAACTATGGAGAACTGTAATCAGAGGAGGGGAGGAAAGTGAGTAGCTCTGGAGAGCACTAGGTACCTGATGGGGGAGGGGTCACCCCTGAAGTGACAAAAAGGCACTGTTACCCAATAAACATACTGCTGGTGGGGACATAATATATTCTGAAGAAATGACCCCAAAGAGCCATGTGTGAAAGACTTGTTCCTTAGCCCATGGTGCTATGGGGATGTGGCAGGACCTTTAAGAAGTCGCCTAGTTGGGTGTCTTCAGATCATGCGGGGGTGTGCCTTTGAAGAGAATATTGAGACCCATGCCCTTCTTCCTTCTATTCTGGCTTCCCGTTCTCTGTGAGGTGAGTAGCTTCCTCTTTCCACAACCCTGGACTAACCACCAGAACTGTGAACGAAAACTAAACCTTTTCTATTTTTAAGTTGATTACCTCAGTTTTTTCCCCTATAGTTATGCCAAGTAAACTAGTCCAGGACAGGAGTCTGAATCTGTGCCCTGCTATTTGCTTGCTGTAAAATTCAAGAAGAGTATGCATTGTGCAGAACCACAATTTACCCATCTGTAAAACGGGTACTATGTCAACCGCAACCATTGCTCTGAGAATTAGATGGGGCTATTTATGTAAACACATTTTTGAAAAGGAAAAAGCCATGTATCAAAAAGAAGCAATATTTTTGCATCAGAAAGGTAGGGCCAGAAAATAAAAACTTCCCAGAGAGGTGACTTTGTGTGAAATGGACCTGCTTGTTTTTTTTTTTTGTTGTTGTTGTTGTTTTTTAAAGAGAGAGTGAGAGAGAGAGAGAATTTTAATATTTATTTATTTATTTTTTTAGTAAGCCATTTGTGTGGGGGTCAATTTTCTTTATGTCACTCTATGTTAGTTTTGACTTTTGGCCTGAGCCATGTGGTTCTCTGGGCTCTCCTTGGGATTCCATCCAACTTTGCACAATCTATGGCAAGGTGCTATGGAAGCCCTCTCCTTCTCCTGGAATTATGGGCTTTTCTTCATTCTTTCTTTCTTCCCTATGCCAGTCATCTTCTGAACTGAATTACTGGGGGCTGCAAGGAATACTGACTCAGACCCACCCTATCTTTGCAATCTCAGTTCCAAACCCATTAGAACTTTTGCTTACTCTCTTTTTCTTTCTTTCTCTTCCCTTTCTTCCATTCCTCCCACACTTCCTTCCTTCCTTCCAACCTTCCTTCCTCCCTTTTCATTCATTTTCTTTCTTTCCTAGTAGATAGGTAGGCAGGCAAATAGCCAATCAATATATGCTATCTTGTGCCAAACATTACTAGTATGAATTTCCTGGGCAATTTTTCTACCCAATTTCCTATAAGACATTGCATGCATACATGCATGCACACATACACACATACACAACTGACATAAAAGCATAAGCAAAATCCATGAACTGCAAAATTACAGTGATTCTATGGACCTGTTTCATTATTTTAAAATAAGGGACTTAGCCAACATGAAATCTCTTGATCCTCACTCTAAATAAGTGGCTGCTTTCAATTTAAAACCCAAATCACTGTTAGCCCTGAAAACAATCCTCAATTCACTCTCAAATCACAGGAAGTGATTTGGATTCTGGAAATTTCAGTGCTCAGCTGAGATTTCTCTTCTGTCATATTCTTTCAGGCTACATCAGGCTCGGGAAGGTTAATAGGGCAATTTACAAAAAAAGAATTTCTATTTCTTTTGAGAGGCATGTGTTCTCTGCACAGTCAACACTTGGCCATCAGAAGAGTTAATGTAAGTGTCCTCCAAGGCTGGAAGAATGCACTCAGCTTCCATTTTCCAGAACCATCACTATATTCCCAGAGCATCTGGCAGGAAATGAGTGACTGAACTTGGTGCTCCTATAGGAAGAAAAGGAATCTGAATATTTTTCTTCTTTCTTCCTTAAGTTTCTTTAAATAGAGGCAAAGGGCCAAGAAGTAGCACAAATAGAGCACCCTTGTATGCAGCAGGCTCTCAAACGTGAATTAAACAAAGATGTTGAACTAATGGCCGAAATTATACAGATGCAAAAACATACAACAATCTATTAAAAGCTTTAATGAACATATATAATAGGCTTAACCTCTAGAATTTAGTTCAGGGATTTGAGGCAGCACTATGACTTTTTTGCATAAGTTAAAATTCTTTCTTTGCCTAGTAGTCCAGAAGGCATGTGAAAAGGGGATGATCTGTAATTCATTCATATGTGAATGTGACAGGGCCTGAGACCAACTTTTGCCAGTACAGAAACTAGTTGTTCTGGCCCAGCAACATCTCTCTCTCTCTCTCTCTCTCTCTCTCTCTCTCTCTCTCTCTCTCTCTCCTAGAGAACACTGGTCCTGTCGTCTACACTAGAAATGGGATGCCCACATTTGCAAACTTTCTCTTTTGTGGCAAGATAATAAATACTCTGGGTGACACAATACAAAAGCAAATGCCAGACTGTTTTGTATATTTCATTTTCATTTTGGTCCTCATAGGAAACTTCCAGAGGATCCTTTGACATTTCAGATTTTAATAGAAAATTTTGCAATTATAAAATCTACTCCCCAAACCTATTAATCCCTTAAATGGCTTTCAAATTGGTGGGTAAAAATATGTGGTCATCTCTTATCCTAATCTTAGGCTGAGGATTATGATCATGAAAAAAACGGTCCATGAAATCACCATAACCTCTCTTCTATTGGGGGATGCCCCTTACTGGTACTCAAACTTTAGAACACATGCAAAGAACCAGAAGACTTGTTAAAACAAGATTGCCCAGAGTTTCTGACTCAATATATCTGAGCTGGGGCCTGGGATTTTGCATTTCTTGCAACATCTCAGAGAATGCTGAAGCTGGCTGGTCGAGGGGCCACCTTAAGAGAATTACAGACAAAGAACATGCAGAGATGGTTCCCACAAGGAGAAACAAGTAGACTGAGCTTCTCCCAGGCTCACTGATCTCTCTTACCAGTATTTGTCACCTACACTCTAGGCAACTAATGACTTGATACTTGTCTTTGCAGCCCCTGGTTCTGCCTTTTATCTTGTTCTGGGTCTTGCTCAATTCAATCCTATAGTGGTACTGGCTTAGTACTAAAAAATTAACATATATGTTCAGGGTTGCTCAGACCTTTAAAGAATTAAAGAATGTATCACCCTTATAGCAGGACAGTCAATTCTTCCTGAATGCTTGTTTTCAGTGTTACAAAGGTATTTAGAAACCAAACTCAAGTAAGAAAAGAGGACAGAAACTACACATGTACACACTGCACTCAGCATTCAGACACATAAATATCTGCTAGCAATCCTTTCCAGGAAGTATGTTTCTTCTGCTTTGGGCAGGGATTTATAAATCTAAATCCAGTGTGAACATAAGTGGATGGATTACCTGAAATTTCCTATGATCTCATCTCACATGGTACTTTAATGGCCAAAATAATCAAAAGCCATTTTCAACATTTAACAGTAACTCTTTTTTAAATTCTGGAACTTAATGACATTAACTGAGGCAGAACCATTTAAGAACACCAAAGGAAAATGTCAATTATAACACACAGCAGGGACTGTCAATGAAGTTTGTGCTAGAAACCATAAATCTATGTCTTAACATTAGTAGAGTATTATTTGTTCAGTAAGTCCAGTCTGTGAGCCTTCTGCCTGGAGGTTATGAAAATGCTTGCAGTTGCTAACTGAAGTTGATCACTGCTACTGGGGTACAGCAAAAAAAGGTGATCAACAAGGACACTGCCTGGATTTGCATTGAGAATACTAGTGCAGAACAAGGGGCACTGGATCTTTGAGCCATGCACATTTGAGTATGGGTTCATAGAATTTCATAATTTTTCCTAATTATAGAATATATATCGGGGCTGGGGATGTGGCTCAAGTGGTAGCGCGCTCTCCTGGCATGCGTGCAGCCCGGGTTCGATCCTCAGCACCACATACAAAGATGTAACTAAAAAACTAAAAAATAAATATTAAAATTCTCTCTCTCTCTCTCTCTCTCTCTCTCTCTCTCTCTCTCTGTCTCTCTCTCTTTAAAAAAAAAGAACATATATCTACAGATAGCCTTAGAAGTCATAAAAAGCAGTGTATATGCAGGCTGGTAGAGGGGCAAAACAAAAGTCATACCTTTCATTCAATCCTCCAGAACCAGAAAAACTTTAGCCAGAGCAGTAGGTCCAACTTTCATGAAATCTTCTGGGCCAGTTACACATACATCAGCCCAACACATCTCAAATTTCAATTCTCATACCTGGCTATTGTTTCATGCCATGTCATACTAAACAGGTAGCAGTCACTCTCCAGTAGCTGTGGCAGCAAAGCCCTGTACCTATAGACACAACCCTGGCTCAACCCTGCTTTGTCCCAGAGGTCCCTAGCAGAACACACTAGAATAAAAAGGATCAGCGTACTCAGCAGAGACTTGGAGTGATAGGCTCCCTCACCAAATAAATCATGGTCATAGGCAGAGAGAAACCTGCAGCCTCAGGCTCATTATTTCAGTCCAGCTCCTTTCTATATTCTCTTCTGAAGCTTCATCAGTTGCTCACTCTACTGCCTCCTGAGTCAAGTTCAGTTTCCTTGAAAATGCCATTTTTCAGTCATATTTTGGAATGGTGATCTCTTTCCTAGATGCTCACGTTTCACAAATGTAAGACCCCCCCACACCCTGATGCTCCCTAAAGTCATTTACTGTGCTCCAGATTGAGCAGTTCATTCAAGTGCCTGTCACCACTGCAGAAGCAGGTCAATAATTCTTTGGAGAAGAAATGTGAGCAACTGTGAAAGCCAACTACTTTGGTGACCTCAAGCACAAGAGCAAAGAGATGATCCCCAACTTTTTTCCTCTTCTCCTTGTGGCTTTATGGCATGTGGTGTGTAACATTAAATAGACACAGAGAGGCACACCTATTTCTATCAAACTTGATCTACAAAGGTAGGTCTCAAGGTCATATGTTAGACTGTGTCCATGAATAGGAATATTTATCCCTAACAGTCCTATTTCTAACCTTATTATACAGGATGGCTATTTCTTTGCTTTAACTAAGGCTCCAGACCACATTAGCAATGATTGTTGCATTAAAAATATGAATTGAGATAGGGCTCTCCTAAGAACTGACAAAATATATATGCTAGCAATATGGTTTTCATGTACAAGCTAGTGCACATTTGCATGGGAGTCTGTATTCCCCATGTCTGTGGGACCTAGTGCCCATCTGTTATAGTCTGTATCTGAAATGTCCCCCCAAAGGTCCTTGTGTTGAAGGCTTGGTCTCCGGATGGTGGCTGCTACTGGAAGGTGAGGGAACCTTTAGGAGATGAGGCCTACTCAGAAGAAGTAAGTCATGGGTGAGTGCCTTTGAAGTGTTTATTTTATCCCTGACCCCTTTTTCTTTTTCTTTCTCTACTTTCAGGCAGCCACGAGGTAAGCAGCTTTGTACCACCAACACCCTCCCTGCCATGATGCTCTGCCTTCATTCAAGCCCAGAAATAATGCAGCCAAGTGACCATGGGACTGAAACCTTTGAAATAATGAGCCAAACTAAACATTTCCACCATTAAGTTGTTTTTATCAGGTATTTTGTCACAGTGATGAAAAGCTGACTAATACACCATCCTATCAGTAATTACTGAAGATAAAGAAAAGACAGGTGTTAAAAGGTACCTGCAAATGCAAAGTTGGACTTTTGTGATTTAACTACAGAAGGGAGGTACTCTGCAGGGTAAAGAAGCACTGAGTTAAACAATATTGCTCTGACACATCATCTCATCAACACCTGTTGATAAATCTTTTCTAGTAAAGCAACTATTGCTGTAAGAAGTTTTTTTGTTTTTTTTTAAAGAGAGAGTGAGAGAGAGAGAGAGAGAGAGAGAGAGAATTTTAATATTTATTTATTTTTTTTAGTTTTCGGCGGACACAACATCTTTGTTTGTATGTGATGCTGAGGATCGAACCCGGACCACACGCATGCCAGGCGAGCGCGCTACCGCTTGAGCCACATCCCCAGCCCTTCAAGAAGTTTTTCCCTTGCTTCCATGCTTGATTAACTGAACAATTTAGGGTAGTTATTCAAGAAACAAATTATACTTTTGTAGTCACAATATTTTGTTAAGCAAGATCATATTTAGTGCAGCTATTCTGGGTATAGCAGGCACAGGGTCAGAGGAACTCCCTCTCCTTCCTGTCTACCAAGCGACTGAGTAAAATGTACATCAGATTTAAGCAAAAGATCTCACTTTCCTTAAAGGAGCTAAATATCTTTCCTCCTTTTGTCTGATCTTCTTTTCTTTGCATTTTTCCTTTTACTGGAGGGCAACCAAAGTTGTTGTTGGTGGTGGGGGGTCTTTTGCCCAACCACAACATCTCATTAGAAAAATACTTTTTAAAAGGGCTGTTAACCCACAAGTCTGAAGCATCACCCATATATCTCATTATTGGTCCTTCCCTACATAGTTCCAGGAAGTTATGGGCTTCCAGTGCATACCTCCTAAGTCTTAAGCCTTTAAAATATTCACTGCATCTTTTTCTGGGAATCAGAAACCACATGAACCATCAAAAAAGCCCTAATGGTAATAAGCTCTCCCAGGCCAGTGGTCTAACATTTTTTTTTTAGTTTAAAACTAAACAGAAGCAAAAATATTCAAATAAATTGCTAGATTGTGTTACTACTAAAAAATATAAATCTGTTTAGTGTAGTTTGTTCTTTTCAGGAAAAGGTTTTGTTGAAAGGATGCTAATGAAATTAGACCCTGGGACTCTGTTGAATACTAAGGCCTTGCAAACAAATATGTCTGTTTTACTTTAATAACTGCTTCAGAAGATTGCCTTAGATTTGCCTCTATTCTTTTCTACCTTCTCTTTCTCCCTCCCTTCCTAGTTTGAGCCACTTTCCAGTCACAAGAATAGTAATTCTGTTCACATTACTGTTACAGCCATCACAATCCTCAAGTGGTTAAAAGCATTGTGTCCTGTGAATAAAACAACCTCTACTGCCCTTATTTTGCATTATTCTTCACTTTAAAGAATAGTTACCAACCGACATGGTGTTTAATAGGGAGTAGGCAGCATGGATTTCTAAAACTGGATTTTTTTCTTTTTAATTTCTGCAATGCCTTCATAAAAATTCTCTCTGAGGTCAGGGAATAAGCAAAAAAAAAAGGAAAATAAAGAAAGAAATAAAAATAGGAAACTTATTCATGGTTTCTTCATTCTCAAGAACATAACTGATGATATTAACTGTAAGGATATAAATTCACTGATTCCACTGAATTACACTCTATTATACTGGGTCAATAAGCTTTGAGCAAACCAGAGCTTTAATCAGAATCATTTTCATAAGGCCTCCATTAGCTATAACAGTCATTCATGTAAGAAACCATTAGGACTCACTGTCACCTGCAAAGCCTGGCACATTGAGAGACATTTTCTGCAACCTTCCCATCTCCTGCTTCCAGAAACCCACAATCATTTATACATAGGAAAGAAGGTTGATATGAACACAGAATATATTCTACGGAGAAGAAGAATTTATAAAAATGCAGCATGGAGGAAGAAGAGCCTCCTCTATTTAGGTGACCAGGGGCGACTGTGTACCTGTGAGCTCCAGGTTTATCCCTCAAGGATAGAAGGCTAAATTCATCATCTTCATGAATCAGTACCAACCAGGACTGCCATCCTTCTGGGAAAAATACCTTGACTCCTAAACGTAATCCAGGTGAACTATTAACCTTAAAATACTTTTGCTACATAAGATTTTTATTTCATATTTTTACTGTTTATCCATGGGTTCCACATTTTAGATTCAACCAACATGTATAGAAAATATGTTTTAAAAAAGAGTTGCATATCTACTAAATGTGTACAGACTTTTTCTGGTTGCTATTTCCTGAACAATACTGTGAAACAACTATTTGCATAACATTTCTATTGCACTAGGCATTAGAAGTAATCTAGAGATAATTTAAAGTATTCTGGAGCATCATGATATGAATGAGGTACTACCATCCTTGACACTAGGTATTTGGCACTGGAAAAAAAGGAATTGAATACCTGGAGTAGAGGTATGTTGAGGTCTTTCAAAGCCTAAAATTGTTAAGAGTTTTCGAATTAAAATGAAAAGTCCATTGAAATATTGTACAAATTTTAATTTCCAATCATAATCCACTAAAGCAAAAGCTTCTGGGGTCCTTTTTCATTCTCACTCTGAAAGTGAAAAATGTCCCAGCCAGAGATGACTGCCGGGGGTTATGTCCAGGCCTGACTGCACTATTTCTTGCTCTGACCTCACAAAAAGCCATTATGAGGGAATTTCAAATACTGGGCATAGAAGAGGTTGGCTGGGGCTGAGTTTTAGTCCATAAGTACAGGAAGCTCTTCATGGTGACCTGTTGGACTCCCAGATAGTGCGTTTGTTGTTGGCGTTTGGCAGTTGGTGGCTGTGGTCTTTGGATACTGGTTTCTTTTTGATTTTGATCAATTGTTTTGGCTTGTCTTTATTTATTTATTTATTCATTTACTTTTTTATGTATTTCTTTTTAGCTAGCATCCTTAGTTGGGGTTCCTGATTAGGATGTGTAGCAAGAGGAGTTAGACTAGTATAGTGTTGCAGGGGTCTAGCTCCTCTGATGAGATGGCCTTCACAGACCGTTATGAAGTTCTGAGGGCCATTGGACATGGTGGGTTTTCCCAGGTAAAACTAGCCCGCCATCTCCTCACTGGGGTGGAGGTGGCGGTGAAAGTCCTTTCAAAGAAAAAAGAGAACTTCTCGGGACACTCTGAAGCAAATGTGATGATGGACCTGGAACATCCCAATGTGATGCAGCTATTCAGGTTATTGAAACTGCTCAACATATTTACATTGTCATGGAGCATGCAGATGGGGGACAGCTACATGACTACATAAAGTCAGGTGGCATGCAGGAAGAAGAGGCCCGAAGACTATTCAGGCAGATTGTGTGTGCGGTGGGCCATTGCCACAAGAAAAACATCACACACCGAGACCTGAAGGTTGAGAACATCATGCTGGATGCCAGAGGCAACATCAAACTCCTTGACTTTGGCATAAGCATGAAATTCAGACCTGGGCAGAAACTCAGTGGGTTCCAAGGCACTCTCCCTTATGTTGCCCCCGAAATCATCCAGCGGGAAGAATATGAGGGCCCCCTGGTGGATGCCTGGAGCCTAGGTGTCATTCTGTTTTATATGTTGTCAGGGAGACTCCCATTTAGGAAGATCTTCCCTTGGGACCTGGCGACACAGATTGTGGAGGCAAGGTACCACATTCCTGATCATGTTCCCACCCAAGCTAGAAGACTCATCTGTAAAATGCTGAACAAGAACCCTGCACATCGGCCCTCAGTAGAGGAGATCCTTCAGCACCCATGGCTGAAGGAAGGTGAAGAGTATTCTGCCCATCGATTTAGTGAGCCACAACCCAAACGCCCAGACCCAGCACTAATGACAATCCTGTTTGACATGGGTTATAACCCATACAGGATCTGAGTGTCCCTAGCCAATAGAAAGTTTGATGATTCCATGACCACATACCTGATTCTCCAGCACCAGGTGAGCCAGGGCTTCAAGATCCAGGTGAAGCCTGGGTGTCAGAGGGTTTGGCCTCACCTACAACCCACGGGTCATTCCAATTTCCCTGACCTTTCCAAGAAGTGTTCTAGTGAGCCTGTACTCCACACCTTCCCCTTGCCCTGTGAGCATCAGCTGCCTGAGGAAGCCAAGCAGCCAGGAAACAAGGGCATCAGAAGATTCAGCCTGACTCTCACTGATCTCCACTACTTATGTGCCTCCCAGCATGACTCTGGGTCCCACATGCCCAACTCCAGTACAATCTTCATTAGGGATGTCTCAGCAGCAGATGGCAGCAATTTCTCCCAAGATACCTCCAGAGGGCAACCCCAGGACAACAACAAAGCATGGAAGAGGGTGACCAGGAGGATCGCTGCCTGCTTTCAACAACTGTGTTGTTGTATGCCCTGTGTCAGCAGAACAGTGGCTCCCATCCAAGGAGGGTCAAAACGTGGGAAATTCAAAAACAGAGTAGTACCAACGTAAATATGCAGAGCTGCGACAGGCAAAATGAATAGACAGCCAGCCATTGGACCCTATGTTCTGTGGATTCTGACATCATGGGGTAGGCATCAGGCACAGGGACTCTTTAACAGCTGCAGGATCCAGGTAGGGATATGCCTCAGGCTTCTCTGCACCAATTCATCTAGGGGCACCTCTGGATCCACCTGGACTCTTCTGCCCCCACCTGTGAGAGACATCAGAGACTGTTTTTCCTGGGACACATCCCCCTGCCCTGTTCTGTCTGTTTTCCCATGCTCTGGGATGGCAGGGATGTTTCTTAAAAAAATTGGTTTCTTGCTTTTGTATAATAAAATTGATGTTCAAAGATTTTTAAAAAGTTGACTGTCTCTGGAATTTTCTTATAGTAATAGACAGCTGACTAACATACTAGATGTTTAATATCTGGCAAATAGTTAAAATTTCTATGTATTTCACTTTCATCACTGGTTATTAGGGATACCCACCTCATAGGGCATTTTGAAGATAAATGAATTCATACACATGAAATGCTTAAGCAGCACTAATCCTAACCCATGTTGAGTACCGTGTAAGCATTTACTCTCTGATTTATTATTACTCTAAGTAATTCAGCAAGCAGGCTGAAAGGACTAGAGAATTGGAGTTTATTTCCATGCTCTGCCAACAACTACCTCTGAATGCTAGTTTTGACATCTCTAGGTTTCTGTCTTTACATCTGTAAAATAAGTATGTAGGCCAAATGGAAAAGCTTCAGGAAAAAAATACTGCAACAATTTACCTGTCCCTCCAATTTTTCCCTTTCAAAATGAAAATGTATGGGATTGTTGCAATTAAGAAATTATACTATGAATGTGTAAGCACCATAAATGCAAAACAAATGTAATGCTGGTTTACGGTATAGTTGTCGGGTGTATTCAATACTGCATTCATGATGAAAATATTCCAATATTAATTACCAATGAATAAGTCCCAACTACATTGCAAATATAAAATTAAGTGGGCATCAAAGAAAATAAGACAACTACAGAATTTTTTAATAAGATGGTTTGCCTAATGACCCAGGGTTTCTTCTTTTACCTCTCTTCTCACTGCTCACCTTTGCTTTCTCTCAAACTTCCTGTTCTCACTCAAGGAATCATATGTTTCCAGAACTAGAAGCATCTTTCTTGATTTCCTTATAATTGAATACTCTCCCATCCTTTCTGAAAATTAGATTTTTCATTTGTTTCCTTCTATTATAGTAATATTATTGACTTACTGATGGGGTAGGTTTAGCTGAGCCATGGGGATATTTAATAGATTGGTTAAAAAAATCTGTAAATGATGGAGCTCTGTGAAGAATATATGCAGGAAACATGAATTAATCTGTGGCAGTTGATTGTGTGGGCTTTTCCTACCTGCTTTTATCATTTGAGTGAAAATATAGGTTAAAATTTCAAAATACTGAAATATTTACATAAAAAATTATAGTGGCCCTATAAATATATGATCATAGCATTTTAAAAGTCAAAAGGACCTTAAAGCTTATCTAGGTAAAATCTGATGACTTAAATAATAATTAGATTATATGATAAAAATATGCTTTGCCTCTGTACTATTCTTTCCCAAATCCTATAACTCTAGTCTTATCCTAAGAAGAACATCAGACAAGACCAGATTGGGGCAAAATTCTTTCAGGATGCCTGGTTGGCTTTCCTTCAAACTGATAAAGGCATGAAGAACAAGACTGAGAAGCTGTTGTAGGATAAAGACAACTGGGGAGATGAGATAAAGTATCACAATGTAGTTCCCTGGGTTGAATCCTGGAGCAGAAAGAGGACATCTATGGAAAGACTTGTGAAATCCAAAGAAAGGTAGAGCCAAGCACTAACTGGAGGATATTGGTCCCCCTAGAAACCTCTGAACTCAGGACTGTGGGTCCTCCTGCCTGGATGGGAGCAGGGTACCTTCCTTCCCTTTCCAAACTTTCTCACCTCCCTTCTCTCCTAAAACACCTAGTTATGACTCTCAGATCATCTGATGATACAGTTTGTCACCCCTTCCCCACCACTGCCACTCTCCTTGAGCTCTCTCTCTTTTTTAAACTGATGACAGAACTTTTATTTGTAAAATAAAATGTGTTATCAAACAATAAAATTAATCTGTTACTGTATCCCATATGACAAATGAGAGAATGAACAATTCCAACAAAAGCATTCCAACAATCTTCTCTCTGAGCTTGAAAGCAGGACTATTCAACCTGTTTTCCAGAAATATTCCATCATCAAACCTATCATTCACCCAATTTTCCACTGTCTTCATGTCAGGTGTTTTGTTTTTTTTTTCCAACAATATCGATAATTAGTTTAAACATAAATGAACTAGATATTATAATTAAAATATATAATGTTCAATGTGTAAAAAGCAAGCAATAATTATATGGTCTCTACATATGCTAGACTTTAAATATGATTACACCAATAGGATAAAAGCAAACGATGGGGAAAGTAAGCATGAGAAATCTGAAGTAGAGGAAATTGCGACTTCGCAAAAATTTTTAGGTGTATATTCTACTCCCCATTCTCACCATTAATCAGACTAAAGGCCGCTAGTTGTATCAATGATGGGGATGGAATGCTGTGATCTCTTGAAATTTCCTCCACCACATTAATTAATCCATCACTTTTAAATTCAGCTTCACACAGAGTCTTGGGATGTGGGCAAAATATCATCAAGTTCTCAAAACCAAATCTGTTTCAGTTAGCTTTTTTCATTTCAAAAAAATGAAATTTGTCCAGGGCTAATGATTTCAGTGGTCTCAGTCCACAGATGGCCAAATCCATTCCTCTGGGCTCCAGGTGAGGCAACTGATATGTGCCAAGAGCTCAGCCAAGGAAAGCTTCTTACCTTGGGGCAGGAAGAAAGCAGAGACAGGGGGAGGGACTGCAGGGAAGAAACACCTTTCCTAGCCTTGACCCCTGTCACTCAACTCCTCTCATATTCCACCTGTCTCCAGTTCCTACTCTGTCAGTGCACTGAAACTAGGAAGGTTGGCTTATTTTAGGGTTCTCATAATCTAATCATTTTACCTTTGAATTTTCCTATAATAAGACAGGAGCTTGTGTGGGTGTGAGGAAAGCCAATCTACTTGGGACACTGAAGATAGAAACTAGCCTGAGCACATTAGCAAGATCTTGTCTGAAAATTCAAAGGCTGGAGATGTACCTCTGTGATAGAGCATAACCCTAATATTTGCAAGGCCCTGCATTCAATCAACAGAACATTTAAGTAAAAACAAAAGGTGCTTAAGGGAATTAGTTTCAACCTTCTGCCTCTTCCATCCTGTCAGAATACACCAACACAGTGCTTTGACCTTGAACTTGCCAGTGTACAGAAATGTGATAAATTAATTTCTGTCAATAAATTACCCAGTTAAAGGTATTCTGTCACAGCAGCTTGAGAACACCTCCATTTCTTGTCCCCATGGGAGGGACACTTTTACTGGTTAGAACCAGCATTCTTGGATTACATGTTTTGTCCTTTATTGTTTTGAATGTATCAACCCACTTGATACATTGCATTCCAGAGTTTCTAATGAGAAATCTGATGAAGATCTTATGGGGATCTAGGATGAGCCTCTCCTTCCTCTCAACAGCATAGGTATGAATACTATGCTCTACAGGGAACAGAGTATTTTTATGCATAGGCACATCATTTTATGGAAGGGACAAGATCATCAGAGAATTTTTGAGTCCAAGGGGATGTTCTCATATCAATCCCCTGAGGTTACTGAAGGATGATGTCCTCATACCAATTCCCTAAGGATACTAAAGGATGACTAAGTAGTTATTCTCAAAAATACCATCAGTAAAACCATTTACTACATGGGAAATTGTTCAATACTATCCAAGGTCTTCATACTGCACAACTGAAAAGGTCCTGGTACATTTTTAATAATCACTGGTGTTAGGACAGGGAAGACGGGAGAAAGCACCAACTTGATAATTAGGGAAAGCTCTGAATATCTTCAGGAAAAGAGAGAGGCCCAGGGGAAGATATGTAGGGGCAAGACAGTGAATACTATAGGCAAGCAGTTCTCATTTGCTGGGCAAAAGCTATAACTTTATAAAACTTGTAGAAATGAATGTATTCAAAAGTCTTGCAGACCAAGAAGAATCAAGTAGAGATAATAGAAAAATTGAAGTAAACAAAAGGAAAAGAGGTTAGCCAGTGGGGTGCAGTACCAACATACTGCACATGGTGAATGGCCAGGAAATCTGAAACCTCTTGCTTAGAAGTAAGGAGATGTGAAAGTGCTGCTCACTGTCCCTCAAAGTCCCACATGTGGAGTCACAGCTAAGCTTTAATTCCCATAAGCACTGAAGATTGATATGTACTGTAAAATCTGTATTGTGTTAAGATGAACTGATGAGAGAGGGAGGCTTAGGGATAATAATAGTAATATATAATAAGCAAGATGAGTACAGATTTTGATTCTGAACCTACTAGCCCTGGTAAACTGCCCATGGTTGGTATAACAACGGCAGTTACTAGATGGCATTTCTTTTTTTCCTGTTAATTTTGCTTTTAATTAGTATAAATCAGCCACACCCACAAACATGGTTTTCTTGGATTTATGTTAATGGCAAATATAATAGTAAACCACACAAAAAAATGTAAAAACAGAGAGAACTTTCAGCTTAATTAAATCAAACAAATATTAACTGAATATATATAAATATAATGGGCAAAGTATGGATAAACACCTAATAAAGGTGACATATTCTCTGAGCAATAATAACTCTCTAGATGAGTTCCTCATGCTTATATTGAACTTGATCTCCAATGTGCAATGTACTAGGAGTTGAATCCAATTTGGGTCAAAAGCCCTTAAAACTTGAATAGATACTTGTGCATGAACATTCATAGCAGCAGTCTTTACAAAAGAAGAAATGTGGAAATAACCCAAGTTTCCATCAATTGATGAATAGATAAAATCAGTCTATATACTTAATGGAAATAATTCAGCCACAAAAAGGAATGGATTTTGATATATGCTACAATATGAATTGATCTTGAAAATACCATGCTTAGTGAATTACACCAGAAGTAAAATACACAGAAGAACAAATGCTGTACCATTCAGTTTAGATGTGATACTTACTGATAGCAAATTCATAGAAAATAAAATAAAGGCTGCCAGGATTTGGGTGGAGGAGAGAGAAGTGAGGTTTTGTACCTTTTGTTTAAAAGGTACAGAGGTTAATTGCAGAATGATGAACATGTTTGGGGGATAGATAATTACATGGCTTGTGAATGTATTTAATGTCCCTGATTTGTATACTTAGAAATGGCTGAAACGATAAATATCATCATGTATATTTTACCACAATAAAAATTATAAAAGCCTTTTTTATTTTTTTAAATCAAAATTAGAAAGAATCTATTAATTCTCTTCAAATCATAAACTAATAAAATGTTTACCAAAGATTTCAGATGACTGAAAGTGTGTTTAAATCATTTTTATTTTCAAATGCATACTTGTTTTTAAAGACACCAATAATGAATGAAATGTTTTGGCTTACTTAAAATTCACTAAGAATAGTGAACAAAAATGATGTTGACTCTGGGAAATATTTTTTTAATCTTGATGGTCTGTTTTGAAAATTAGATAACATACTATTCATGTAAGTGTTAAATCAACTGTATCTTCACAAGTTTTCTGAAACTGAAATAAAATCAAAATATTGTCCGGGTCAGTTTCCATATCTGCTCAGTTTTGTCATGAAGTCCTGTGATCCCCATTTCCCTTCACCTGTTCCCCTGAAAATCATCAATATAGACACACCTGCTGTTGGTCTTACCCCCCAACTCACCACCAGTTACCTAGTAGAGTGACAAGGGGCTTGCCATGAGACACTCGTGACCAATCTTCCCCAATCACTGATTCTTACATCTACAATATATCATTTTAAAGTGAGTTTATGTCATTAATAATTTACGAATAATTAAAGACAGCAAACATTTGTCCAGTTGTTCTTTACCAGTGGCTTTGACAATTTCCAATGACTCGCTTAATCACAACCCAATCAACTTCCCTCTGGTTTTAAGAATAATCCTTTAAAAACCATATGTCAAAATAATGAAGAATATTGACCTACATTTTTAGATGTAAGAACACAACTTTGGGTGGTCTGAATAACAATTTTTCGATGTTACAACGGTATAAAAACATAGTATGTAACTGCCGTTTTTCACTTTTGGTATTGTATTCAATAAATTGCAAAAGCTTTACTCAACTCTTCATTACAAATTAGGCTTTGTATTAGATTATTTTGATGAACTATAGGCTAATTGAAGTGTTTGCAGCACCTTTTAGGTAAGCTAGACTAAGTCATGTTAATATATAGGACAGGTGTATTAAGTCCCTTTTTTGGCTTAGGGTATTTTCAACCTATGATGGATAAAATAACCTCATCATGAATGGAAGACCACCTGCATATGTTTCTCAAGAAGCACACTGTGGGTAGTAAAAAATAAAGGTAAATTTTAGAGCCAAGTTAGAGCTTGGAAGAGCTGTGTTAAACTGTCTCTGAGAGGGGGTTATCAATGGCATTATCGGGCCACTTCTTCTATATAAACAAAGTGCCATGGTCTGGGGGCTTCAATGATAGACCTATTATTTCACAGCAATCAAAGTGGTCTTCCCTCTGTACAGTATCTGTATCCTCATCTCTCTCTCCTTAAAAGAACACCAGTCACTCTAGATTACACTTTAGCTTAATTATCCATTTAAAGACTCTCTCTTAAACACAGTCACAATCTTGGTACCAGGGTCTGGCACTTTAATGTGTAAATTTTGGGGGAATACAACTCAACCTACAATAACAACTCAACACACAATAAATTATTGTGTATGAAGACATTTGCCAAGTTTTAAAATGGTTGGTACATTTGGATCATCTCTTTTTGCAATCTCACCCACAGCTGCTTCCTGATACTGAATAACTGCAGGCCCAGCCCCGGCTGCTGATCTCTAATAAGTCCTGATACCTTCATTCACTAGCCTTGGCGAAGACCTGTATGCACTATTCCAGACGTCAGGCACGAGTTTCCAAGCCCCACAACAACAATGCCATGCCGGCTCTTTCTGGCAGGTGATGGGAAGTACTGTCCAGGTAACAGCTGGCAATCACAGATTTGAATAAATTCGATTGTGCTGCTCCAAGAGTGGTCCAGAACCACAGAATAAAAAATATTCCTAGGTGACCAGGTACATAAAAGTAAGGAATCTGCTTTTCTCTTTCCTAAGAAAATGAAACACATTTTCAAAACCCTGCAAAGGGCTTTGATTCCTGTATGTGTTCGGCTTAGCTAAGCTGCTTTAAACCCTGTTTCACAGTACTGAGGACTTGGAACTATGGGAGATCTGTTGTTCACATTCATTTTGAATTCTGATAAGCTCACCAGAATTTTTTTAAAAATGTTTTTAGTCCCTCTATTTGAGCACTGGGCCTTAGACAGCTCTCCTTTTATCTTCAAACTTCAAAGTGTAATTTTGAAATAAAGGTTTACTTTCCTGTGGAATTCTGAAAGTTTGATACTGTCAGTGACAATGGGTTGAAGTTTCTAGAAATGCATCTCAGATTCTGAAAGAACTTTCATTTGCATTGCACATCCTCCCCCTTAGCAGGTGGCTGGGAATATTAAAAGGGAGAGAGATATTGTATATACTCAACTGTACAATAATCCTGGGGTCTCTTATCTCTGGGACACTACATGAGGTTTACTCTTTGAATATTAATCATGATGGTAAATTTTCTAAATATTTTATTCATGTGTGTCAATTTGAAATGTTGATTTCCCTAACAATGGATTAGCTATGCTGTAACAGAAGGAACCCTATTTGGAGTCAGACACATTTGGAAATATATTGAAGTTTTATGTGACCTCTGAATATCACTTAACCTCTCTGATCTTATCCTGATTTGGACAGTGATGATACTGCTATCTTCATTGTAATCATTATAGAGACTAAGTAAGAAAATGGTTATGACTGTGTCTTATAAACAATTGTGCTCTAAAGAAAGTATGGGTGGTGGCATTTCTTTTATTCGTCAATGACTCTGTTGCTAATAAGCAGTCAACACCATCCTTGCTTTGTTTAAAAGCACCAGGATGGCATCATAGCATGAGGCTTCTTCATATCCTGCTTTTATTTGGAGGTTATTTCATAAGGAATATCAAAATACACTGCTTTCCAGAATACACCATATTCAAACGATTTACATTTTTATTGATCAAGCCAACAATATTTTCAAGGCAAATTGATAGTCTAGCAAGCTTGATAATGTCAATTTACTATTATGGTGAAAATCTCAAATGTCTCTTGCTCTTTAGCATTAAATATTGAGTGGAAGTGGAGCTTTTATTGGCAGCTTTATTACTTTATTTTACTACCACACGTTTTTATGTGACAGTAAAGCAGCTAAACACACATTAAATAAGTGCTGAGATAACTTGATAATGACCTTTCACAGATTATTTTCTCAAGAAAGGTTAGTGGCAAGGAAGATGGGCAAACATATTGCAAGTAGAAAGTAGCTTCACCTAGACAGAACAAGGAGCAGTGATTTAAATGCTCAAAATGTTTCCCAGGCTCCTAATGTGTTCTAGGTTTGGAACACAAGAGATAAGAAGAAATAAAATCTTTAGCCTTATAGAGACTAATGATGGAGCTAGAGACAGAAAATACATTTAGAGTATAAGAGACAAATCCCTGTTTTCAGTTCAATAGCAGGGCAGAAAAAGGGGCATAGAATTTTGTCTGGTGAATAAGATAAGGCATCCCATTTCCTTTCTACCAAGGATGTGGAAGTGTTGACAAATAGAAAAGAGGATGGAAAGGCATCCTCTGAGACAGGAACAGCATGTGACAAAGCACAAAGATATAAAAGAATATATCGGGATAATGTGCTAGGAAAGATTCCTAGAAGGTTCCAACCAACTGAAATAGAAGGTATGGGGAGGCCACAGTGAGGGGCTCTGAGTCATTGAAGTGCTAGCTTCAAGGGCCTTAAAGAAGCCTCCTGACTTTTAATAACCCTCAGAGAACTATATACACTTAAAACTCATATGTTCTAAGGCCTGTCATGTGACAGCTATTCCTCAGGAGCAATATGAGCCCAGAAACTCCCAGCTCCCAATCACAATCTAAACTTGGTAGGCTATGTATAGAAAGATTGGTAGTTGTTTTTTGTTGTTGGTGGTGGTGGTGGTGATGATAATGAGTATTGAACCCAGGGTCACTTAACCACTGAACCACATTCCTAGCCCTATTTATATTTCATTTAGGGACAGGGCCTTGCTGAGTTGCTCAAGGTCTAAGTAGCTGAGGCTGGCTTTGAATTCCCAATCCTCCTGCCTCAGCCTCCCAAGGAACTGGGATTACAGGCATGTGCCACTACGCCCATCTCAGGAAGATTGTTTGAGTCTGCATTTTTGTTGCTGGGACTAAAAGAACTGAAAAGAACAATTTTAAAGGAGAAAAAGCTTATGTGGGGCTTATGGTTTCAGAGGTATCAGTCCAAATATGGCCAAGGGCCTTGCTTTGGGCCTAAGGTGAGGAAGAACATCATGGCAAAAAGGTGTGGAGGATGAAAGCAGCTCAGACATGAAAACCAGGAAGCAGAGAAAGGGTTCTTATCATCAGGAACAAAATAAAAACTTTAAAGGCATGCCCCCAGCAACCTAACTCCTCCAGCCTCACCCTACCTTCCTAGAGTCACCACCTACTTAATCCATTCAAGTGGATCCATGCACTGATTAGGTTAAGGCTTTCATGACCAGATCACCTCACCTCTACACTTTCTTGCACTGTCTAATACATGAGCTTTTGGGGGACTCTGAATATCTAATCCATGACAATGGTGCTTCCACTGATACAACTGGTTCTATCCAGGAGAAAAATGACCCTTCACTATACTTGTTAGATGCTAATCCACTTTCTGAACAACAACTATTCATTCCTCTGAATATTTGAGCATTCACACTGGTTTAGATACTGTGTGTCATCAATGACAAGACAGACATGGTCATGAAGACTTGAGGTTTCCATAACAATAGATAGATCAGACAATTCAAAAATAACTATAAGATAGAGGCCTTAGCAAAGTGGTAAAGCATTTGTCCAGAATGTTCAAGGACCTGGGTTTGATCTCTGCCATCATCAAATAATCATCATAATAATTTTAAAATAATAAGACCTACAAGAGAATGCATGGATTCTTTGTTCAGAGGTTGCTTAGGGAAAAGTGCCCTGAGCAAGGGGTATTTAAGCAGACAGTGAAGTGAGGGACAGAGAACAGGGATGGGACAGTACTTAATGGTGGGCAAAGGATGACACCTTCATCTTCTACGACACCTTCATCTTATAAAGCAGGGAAGAGCAATCCAATTTCAAGAACAGGAATGAAATGCAACAAAGTTGAAGCTGAGAGAACTCAGGAGACAATGAGAGGAGTTTCTGGGGAGAAGGCCAGAGCCAGACAAAATAGGGACCAGAGGTCAATCATTCAGCTATTCCTTAAAGGCCTTCCATGGCTTAGGTGCTGCAAACTAGACAGAATCCCTGTGCACTCTAGTATACTTATACTCTAGTATAAAGAGATTGGCATACAAACTCATCATCTAGATGTCCCACTGGAGGAGAGTTATAGAAAAAATGGAAGCTGGAAAAGGACCTGGGGAGTGGGGCCAGCTGCACAGGAGGGAGTTGGTAAGTCACTGGCTGTCCACTTTTGAGTAAGAATACAATGGCTGAGTTTCATTTTAAAACAATCTGCGACTATCAAATAGAGAAACTCTGTTGGAAAGTAAAAGGAACTTGAATGGTGAGCTACAAGGGTGTCACAGAGAGGAATGAACGGGACTGAGGCTGGGCCAGTGGCACTGCAGAATCTCCCTAAACCCAGAGATATACAGGAAGGAGAACAGGTAGGACTTAGTGATAAATTTGGTATAGAAGAAGAAGTAGCGAAGAGTCAAGGGTCAGTCGGAGGTTTCTGGCAAACTGCATGGGTAGTTTACAGAATTATTTAAGGAAGTAAGGGATACAGGCAGGGGAAAAATATACATATATGTGTGTATATATATGTGTGTCTGTATATATATGTGTATATATATGTGTATGTTTATTTATTTATTTATTTATTTATTTATTTTTTTATTTATTTATGGGATGGGGTGTTCCTAGGGAAGAACATAATGTTACAGGGAGGAAGATGTTGAGTTACATCTCAGGGATGCAGATTTAGAGATGCCCTGGGAATCCACATGCAGGTGTCTGATAAACAGCACACCTGGAGGCAGGAGATACAGCCAGGCCAAGCTCAGAACCAGGAAGAGGGGGCACCCCTGGGAGGAATCAAACACACTGACTGGTTAGATGAACCCTTTGCTTCACAGTCCCTATCCCTTCTCAGTGGGGAAAAGCAGCTGCCAGGTAAAAGCCTTCCTTGTATCCCTTTCGCACTTCTAGTGCAGCCTTCCTTGTGTCCTCTCCACACTTCTAGTGCTGCAGGTGACAAGGGAATACTCAACAAAACCCCAAGATGTGGAAGCCTGCGATTTTCAATTCTCATTTCTGACTTTGTATTTCATTTCTATCATTACTTATTCAAAATGATGTCATTTTCTGAGAATAAACTGCTGGGAAAAGATAAGTAATGCAAACACATTTGATGGGCTTCTACACTATCTTTGGGAAAAGAAGGTTTAACTTAAACAAATATTTTACATTTGGGCTAATATGTCATATGTTAACTATTCTTCTCAAAGGAAACACCTGAGATTCAGAATGTGTCTAAAAGAATAGTTTAGATCTACCTTTCTAAATTCATTATTAAAATGTTTCTTGGGAAGAAACATCATTCTAAGTGGAGAAAAATTGGAAGCATTTCCTCTAAAAATTGGAACAAGACAGGGCTGCCCTCTTTCACCATATATATTCAACATAGTCCTTGAAACTCTAGCCAGAGCAGTTAGATGAAAGAAATTAAAGGTATACAAATAGGAAAAGAAAAACTCAAACTATCATAATTTGCCAATGATATGATTCTATACTTAGAGCATCCAAAAAACTCCACAGGAAAACTTATAGAATTAATAAATGAATTCAGCAAAGTGGCAGGATATAAAATCAATATCCATATATCAAATGTATTTCTATATATCAGTGATCAATCCTCTGAAAAAGAAATTAGGAAACTACCCCATTCATAATAGCCTCAAAAAAATAAAATACTTGGGAATCAATTAAACAAAAGAGGTGAAAGACCTCCAATAAAAAACTATAGAACACTGAAGAAAGAAATAGAAGCAGATCTTAGAAGATGGAAAGATCTCTCATACTCTTGGATAGGCAGAATTAATATTGTTAAAATGGCCATAGTACCCAAAGTGCTATACAGATTCAATGTGATTCTAATTAAAATCCCAACATCATTTCTTATAGAAATAGAAAAGCAATCATGAAATTCATTTGGAAAAGTAAGAGACCCAGAAGAGCCAAAGCAACCCTTAGCAAAAAGAGTGAAGCAGAAGGCATCACAATACCAGACCTTAAAGTATACTACAAAGCTATAGTAACAAAACCAGCATGGTATTGGCACCAAAATAGACATGTAGACCAATGGTACAGAATAGAAGACACAGAGACAAACCACATAAATACAGTTATCTCCTACTAGACAAAGGAGCCAAAAACCCACACTGGAAAAAAGATAATCTTTTCAACAAATGGTGCTGGGAAAACTGGAGATCCATATGCAGCAAAATGAAACTAAGCCCCTATCTCTTACCATGCATAAGACTCAACTCAAAGTAGATCAAGGGCATAGGAATTAGACTAGAGGCCCCATGCCTAATAGAGGAAAAAGTAGGCCCAAATCTTCATCACATAAGATTAGGTCCCCAAATTTCCTTAACAAGACTCCTAAAGCACAAGAAATACAATCAAAAATCAATAAATGGAATGGATTCCAACTAAAAAAGCTTCTTCTCAGGAAAAGAAACAATCAATGAGGTGAACAGAGAGCCTACATCCTGGGAACAAATTTTTGCCACACTCACATCAGATAGAGCACTAATCTCCAGAATATACAAAGAACTCAAAAAGCTTAACACCAAAAAAAAAACAAACAACTCAATCAATCAATGGGTTAAGGAGCTGAACAGACACTTCTCCGAAGAAGATACACATTCAATCAACACATATATGAAAAAATGTTCAACATCTCTAGCAGTTAGAGAAATGCAAATCAACACTACTCTAAGATTTCATCTCACACCAGTCAGAATGGCAGTTATCAACAATACAAACAACAATAAGTGTTGCTAAGTATGTGGGGGAAAAGGTACACTCATGCATTGCTGGTGGGATTGCAAATTGGTGTAATCAGTCTGAAAAGCTGTATGGAGATTGCTTAGAAAATTTGGAATGGAGCCAACATTTTATCCAGCTATCCTTCTCCTTGGTCTATCCCAAAGGAATTAAAAACAGCATACTACAAGTGTCAAAGCCACCTCAATGTTTATAGCAGCACAATTCACCATATCTAAACCGAGGAACCAACCTAGATATCCTTCAATAATGAATGGAAAAAGAAACTGTGGTATATGTACACAATGGAATGTTACTCAGCATTAAAAGAGAATAAAATTATGGCATTTGTAGGTAAATGGATGGAGTTGGAGAATATCATGGTAAGCAAAATAAGCCAATCCCCAAACACCAAAGGCTGAATGTTCTCTCGGATAAGTGGATGCTAATTCATAATGCGGGGAGAGGGATGTGGGGAAAATGGAGGAACTCTGATTGGGCCAAGGGAAGGAAAGGAAGGGGATGGGGTATGGGGATAGGAACGATGGTGGAATGACATGAACATCATTACCCTAGGTACATGTATGCTGCATATATGGTGCGACTCTACATCATGTACAACCAGAGAAATTAAAAGTAGTGCTCCCTTTATGTACAATGGATCAGCAAGCTTTCTGCTGTCATGTACAACTGATTAGAACTACCAAAAAGTAAATTAAATCAAAAAAAATAAAATTGGTCCCACTGATTGTTGACAATCAGTGGGGGAGGGTCCAGGAAGAAGGGCAGCTGGAGCCCCACTCTAAAAAAGGCCAACTCTGTTTTTCAGCTGGGCCCCTGCCTAAAAGGAAACAGAAGTCCCTTCTGTTAGGTGGCATTCAACAACTAGGCCATCCCTTGGAAGAATCATATCTTAAGGGGACACAAATATTTTCTATGTGAGATATAGGGCCAGAAGGAAACAATAAACAAAAAGATAAAATAAGAAAAAAAATTTCCAAAGGTATCCCACTGATGAACTTATCAGAAAGAATTATAAATTGCCAAATATTAAATTCTGCATCACAAATCCCCAATAATTTTATGTATACATTAACCTATATTGCTGATCTCTTTAAGAGTCACTCTTAGAAATTCCAGGATTTTCTCCTGGAATGGAACTTTTGTGTGTTGCCAAGGTGGACAGAACACAGGAAATCATAATAGCGGGTCGGTGATTTCCTTTGTTGGGCAGATCCAGTTCATCTGCAGAAATCAACTCTGCTATCAATTTTGCTTTCAGACACTTTGGCAACTGTTACAGCTTCAATATGGCAGCAATGAAATGAAAGATAAGGTCAGTTTATAGATAAGGTCATCTGGGCAACATTCAATTTTCTTTGCCACAGGCCTATAGCTCAGTAAAAACACAGGTGGAGGGCCCACAGCCATGTTCTGCCAGCTTCCAGGTGAAGCATTATTTTTTAATGTCTCTATAGGTAATTCTGAAAGTGGAAAGATGTTTCTATGTTTTTAGGAAAAAAATCAAGAGACTATAGTGAGATCTATATGAAAGGATATTTTGCCACATGCTCAGAGAACCTACATAATGTTGGTATCCTAATTCCATTATAATGATATAATTTTTTTAATTATTGAAGCTGAGATTAATCCCTTTAAGAGTTACACATAATACTAATGGACTACAGAATAAGAGTCAGGATTTCACAGTACAACAACAACAAATTCTTTTTAAAGAGAAAAAGACAGATGCTAACATGTCAGCACAGGAAAAAGTATCATCATGGCACATCTCATGAGTCAGCAGGTTAGTCCCACTAATGGGAGAGGTTAAATGCATACAAAATATTTAATGTGATCACCTTACTAAGTTCACATATTCTTCCACCAGGAGGCATATTTAAGACCTAGTGGTCAAATAGACTTCCAATTTATAATTTAAATTGTTAACCACCCTCACTGAATTTCAGCAACAAGCAAGCATATCAAAAAATAATGGAGAAGGTCCACTGACATTCAATTCCAGTTCTCAGAAGAGTTACAGCTAAATGACTCTGGCAGACAAATATCATACAGTGTTGTGGATCCCTGTCTGGTTATATCTATATGATGCATACAACTAAACACCCCATTTAGTTTTTGTCAATTTCATCTGGTTCTGGCTTGAAATGAGAGGTACTTATGGTTTGATCAGATCCTTGAATCAACTCTAAGCCAGGGTTGTAAGCTTTTGTTCTTGGTGAGACAAGAAGCAAGGTGTAGATTCAGAAGTGCTGGTTCTGACAAATCCTCTGCAGAAATGGACTTATTGCTCTCTTGTACAAACAGAATCACTGTGCACTTGAGTAAATCACTTCAGTCATCCAGATCCTGATTTCCCAGTCAACAAAATGTAGGAGTTAGGGAAGTTATAAAGAAGTTCATTTTTTTTCTTTCAAGAATATTGTTAAAAACTGTGAAGGGTCTAAGAATTTAATCAACTTTCAAGCTAATAAGGAAATCTGACATAGTTTCATTGGTGCTGGCAGAAGAAATGATACTCCTGGGTCAGAGACAGAGGTTTCCTTACTGACAAGGCAACAAGGAGCATGAGCTTAATGTTGTTCTTATCAGTGACTTCCTCTTAAAAGCCCATGGGGGGACAGATGGAGAAGTCTAAGTAAACAATACATACAAAACCAATTTGAGTCACTGCTGAAGAACCTTGAGTTTTGAAAACCCAGATCATTTGTTTTGGATAGACAGCAAACCTGCCTGCCCTTTGCAATAGAGACAGATATTATCTTTCTTATCATGGACAGCAAAAAAAGGTTGTCTGTCCTCTGCCTCAGGGAGACTATGTTTATTTCCCAAGTTGGTTCTTCACAGAAACATCCTTGAAGAGATGGTCTAGAACATAGGCCATCAGTGTCTCTGCTTACAAGATGCACACAGGCAGGAGATCTAAGTAGAGACCCAAATCCTCTCAATGATTAAGATACTATAAATCCTTCTCATTGTAACTACACTCAAGGTTAGAGCCACACTTATTATGAAGAATGGGTTTCTAATTGTTCCTCATAGACAAATGGTATAGTATCCCTGCTAATATGAAGCTTTTTTACTTAATGAAAAGCAAGATTCCTTGCAGATCCCAATTCTGTTTCAATGACAGTACTTAATAAGCTCAAACACATTTTGTCAAGATCAGAAATGGGCATTTGACTATAAATACTGCATAATTCACATCACCTTGTATACTGAACCATGTCAGTTGCTTTCCCAACATCCATCTACCTTTCCCCTTCCAAACAGTTCCCCAAATTTTTTTCAATGCTGGGGACCAACACAGAGCCCTGTGCCTGCTAGGCAAGTACCCTACCATTGAGCCACATTCCTAGACCCCAAATCACCAACTATTTAGTCCTTCATACCTTTGGCTCAGAGATGATACCAAGGCTAGACCCAAGGGGGAATCTTTTTCTAATACCCTTTATTTTTAGAGCAGTTGTTTTATAGAAAAACTGAGCTAAAGACAGACTTCCCATATCTCCTGCCCCACACATGCACAGCCTCCTCCATTATAATCATCCTAAAACACATTTCTACAGGCAAAAAATCTACATCAATTTGTTAATATGACCCAAGGTCCACAATTTAGGGCTCACTCTTGGTGTTGTACTTTCATGACTTGTGACAATGTATAAGAACATGTATTCCCTATTACAGTAACCTCCAAATGTTTCACTGCTCTGAAACTTCTCTGTGCCTCCCCATTCATCTTTCCCTGATGCCTACCTAGTACCTGGTAACCACTGAAATTTTGACTCTCTTCCTTTTCCAGAATGTCAAATATCTGGAATCACACAATAGAAAGTGCTTTCAGGTTGGAATTTTTTCCTTAGTATTGTACATTTAAGTTTCCTCCATCCCTTTTCATGACTTGCTCACTCATTTCTTTTCAATGCTGAATAATGCTAGTTTCTGAATACACCCTTGTTAACACCATTCACTACTGAAGGCTAAGTAGGCTGCTTCCAAGTGTTGGCAATTATTTAAAAAAAAAAAACTAGTATGAAACTCTATGTGGACATAAGTTTTCATAAGTTTATCCTTTGGGTAAATGCCAACTAGCATGACTGTCAAGTTATTTGGTAAGAGCCAAAATACCCTCTAAAGTGGCTGTACCAACATCCTCTCTGGCACTTGGTATAGGTGTTCTGGTTTTTGCTCCTTATTCTAATAACTGTGGTATACTTTCATTACTACAAATCAGTAGTTCTCAACAAGCAACATCATCATTACTGAGAAATTTGTTAGAAATGTTAATTTCTGAGTCTGTACTGTACCTAAGCCCACTGAATCAAAAGGTCTGGGGAAACATCCTTCAATCTATATTTTAATGTGATCTTGATGTATATTAACATTACTAAAGTATATTAATTTTTAACAATAAGTACATTAGGTCAAAATGTTTATGAAATTTTCTTGATATTATTATTAGTCTTGCATTGGCTTAAAATGCTAAAAAGGAGAATTATACTCCACATTTGGGGAAACATTTTTATCTCCTTTCTACTGGATGTGAACAAAACACAATTCCCTAGTTGCTTATGAAGGTCACACTGTCACCATGAAGTGGTGACAAGAAGAGCCCTGTGAGGAAACCAGTGGAGCAGAGATCTTGAGAGAACCCATGTCCCTACTCATACTCCTGAAACACAAAATGAACAATCCCTGAAGTGAGGCATAGTCTAAGTGGATTTCCTGTCAATACAAGTTAATACAATTCCTTCCTCATTAGTTTATTTGAGCTGAGTACACATTACTTGCAACCCAAACATACTGATTAAAAATAATTATTTGTAAAGTTCCAGGCTGCCCTAATGTTTATTAGGCCTTACTCCCCACAACTCATCTGGGAATCCCTGTGAGCTTTGCCTCATGTAAACATGTGTACACACTGCAAATCAACGAAGAACTGGATGATTTCAAAAGCTATGTCCATGAGGGTGGGGAACTCGTGTTTTATCTACCACTGCATCCTCAAAGCCTAGGAAACCACCTGTCAAATAAGATTCTCAACAAAAATTGTTGACTAGAGCAATAAATGGATGAAGCAAACCAAATAAGGTATGGAGGGCATCTGCACTCATACACGTCTTTTCTGCTTCCACAGGAGCTGTCACTTCAGCTGGTTACCTGTTGCATCCCTGCATACTACATCATACAACATTCAGAGGTGAGAAGGGACCATTGTCCTTGAACATCATTAAGACAAAATAAAAGCTTTCCTAGAAAGCCCCAAGCCTCATAGTCCTCCTTTGGATCTTTTTGACCAGAATTTCATTCATTTAATATCCAAGTGTAAAAACAGAGTTCAAAATAAGTCCAATTAAAATTAGAAAGATAACTTCAAAAATAAGACTAAGAAGTGAAAAGACATTAGGAAAAATCACATCAAGTTGGCAGAGTAAAACCTGATAGAACCTTCCAGAATATAATCTTGCAGCATTTCCTAAATGCATGTATCCTTGATCCAGCAATTCTATCATAAAACCATAATCTAACAAAATAAAAATATTTGAAAGTAAAAAGCTATATTTATGGGTATTTGTTGAGGGCCACAGCAGAGCTGGGATGACACATGGCATTTTGAGAGGGACTCCAGCAAGCCATTAAGATGATGACTTTTGAGTTCTCCCGGAGTTCCCGTTGAGTTCCTGTTGAGCTCTCGCGGGGATTCCTGAAGAGTTCGCATTGGTTGGTGAAGTTCCAGTGGTGGGAGTTCCGGTTGGTGTGTGGTGTGTTCCTGGAGGAGCCATGTGGGTGGCGTTCGGGAGAGTTCCCGGGGAGTGTGCTGGTGGAGTTTGGAAATAAAGTTTGTTCCTTCTTGAGTGGCTCGTGATTTGTGCCCAGCCAGACTGCGGCAGGTATTTATTGAAATATTCCTTTTAATAGTGAACATCAATGATCTGACTATCCATCAAAAAAGGACTGAGTAGGGGCTGGGGTTGTGGCTCAGTGGTAGAGTAGCTTGCCTAACACATCTGAGGCCCTGAGTTCGATCCTCAGCACCACATAAAATAAATATAGAAAATAAAGTATTGTGCCCAACTACAACTAAAAAATAAATATTTTTTAAAAAGGAGTGAGTAAACAAAGGTATTCACATTTCATGAATTACTAGTAAAACTGAGCTAAATCTACATACATATATTGCATTAAACTCATGCAAACAGAGACATATTTAGAGAATACTGAAAGACATGAAAGCAAGATGCAGATGACATATACAGTATGGTCCTATTTCATTAGAATCAGATCAGTAGGGAAGGGACCAGACACATATATTGATATTTATATATCTAAATGGGCATAGGGAGAGCTGTCATAGTTTCTGGAATGTTCCCCAAATGCCTGTATATTAAAGGTTTGGTCCTCAGCTTGGCACTATTGGGAGGTGGTGGAAGCTTTAAGAGGTAGGGACTAGCACAAGGTCTTCTAGTCATTGGGAATGTGCCTTCATTGGGAATAGTGATATCCCTTATTCATCTGTTTGTTTGTTTGTCTTGACCCTGGATGTGAGGTGAATGATGTGCCCCTTCCATGATAAGCTGCCTTATCATATGCAAAAAGTGATGGGGCCACTTGATCATGGGCTAAAACCTTCAAAACAATGACTCAAATTAAACCTTTTCTCCTAATAAGTTGTTTGTCTCAGGCTTTTGTTTCAGTGATGAAAAGCTAAACAATACAAATACTGACAATAATTACCCCTGAGAAGGAGCCAAAAGGAAAATAAAGTACTTGATTAGTTTCTTCATCCTATATTTGTTTAATTTTTGCATTTTATATGGCATCTATGACTTCAGTAATTAAAGTAGACTACTAAGAAGAAATAAACATTAACAAATAGAATGTTACTGATGATGGATTCATGAACTAAAATAGAAGAATACAGTCTAGCTAAAGAGTAGTGAATAGAAATACAAAATATATAACGGAAATATATTTTGACACATCTGTTCTAATAATAATTCATGCTAGAAGTGATTTTCAATGTCTACTATAAATATGTGTCTACAGCTACTGGTCTAGATCTATAAGAAAGAAATTTTGCTATTTGGTCAATAGAAATATATCACTTGAATAGTTATATTACTTGTATTACTCATTCTACAATGGTAATAACGTGGATGGAAGACCAGCAATTTTGGTATCAAGGAGTTCTATTATCTTTCTTATTTTAATAACAGGTATAACCATATTTTCTAATAAAATTTCTTGTATTTGTAGCTTTAATTTCATTTATATGCATTATTCATTTTAAAGCTTTCTCTTCACTTCTAATTTATTCTACAGGTAACGTAATTACCAATTCTTTATATTCTTAAAATTAATTTATAAAAAAAGTTGCACAAACAAAAGAAACATGGTTAACCCTCATAAACTACAATTTTGACACGTCATCAAGCTTTTATAATCTCTTGTTATTGCTGTACCAGTTTTAGCTTTCATTTATTTTTCTTTTCATTAATTTAACTTTTAAAATCCCAAGCAGCAGCATTGTCCTTGGGTTTTTAAAAGATGAAGCAGGTGAGTTCTAATTGAAAGCTGAATGCCACACAAAAAAATGTTCAAATGGTTTTTGCACCCACATGAAGCTGAGAGTTCATTTGATAAGAAGAGAGTGAAGTTGGGTGTGCTACAGGGAGAATGAACAGAGCATGTGACATACGCGGTCACAGGCAAAACTCATTTCCCCATGCGTAACACTGGTTTTGGCAGTGCTCCTCCATTCTAGAGATCAAGCACAGCACATAACATGCCTGAGAAGTGAAGAATGAGTGAACAGAAGACTACAGGGTTCAGAAGACTAAGATATTCTGAGAGGAGTTCTTTCTGCTCTTGGCTCAGGGGCACAAGACGCAGATAGATGTGGCTGAGAATCAGCCCTCATTCTTAGAAGATTTTATTGTGTGTTTCAGTGTCTTAGATCTGTGGCATCAGGACTGAGTCTCCATCCTCACTTCGCAAGGATTCTCTACTTTCTGAGACCTGCACATAATTGAGCAAAAGGGAAAACAGGCCTACAGGACTCCTCAGCCATAATGCTTTAAACTAAATTGTCCTTACCCAGGTTTGTTTGTTCTATGTGAACTTAGAAGTATTTAAGATTGGGCGAGTGCCCTCCAAAGGGTTTAAAGTGCACCAATACTCATGGCATCACTAATAACTGCAGCATATACACTACCATGACAACATCTCACCTGTGAATAAAGCCTTCACAGTTATTCTATTTTCTCTGTCATCCTGCAAAGTGACACTGGGTCATTATGCTGTTTTCAAGCCTGACAACACTGGAAAGAACAAAAGCAAAAAGTTCTCTCAGGATCCAGTGAATGTGTGATCATTTTTTGGAACTAGCTTGAGTTCATATAGGTTCTTTGTTTTATTTTGTTTCTCTTTAAGTGAACTGCAACTTGAAGTGGGTGTGTCAAGTGAAATCAACCCATTGGACTTAAAAGTCCTAATAGGAGATTTTACCAGAGCAGTACATATCCCCAATTGTAAGAAAAATTAATTTTATTAACCAATCGGAGTTTGACAGCAAGTTTTCATGGGATTTAGAAGGTACCAGTTGATCAAGATACTCTGTCAACCAGTTTTCACACATTAGCAGATCTGATTTTCCAGCATTTTAGGAGGGAAGATGCTGGTATTGGCAGGAAGCTGACTAAAAGTATTGGGAAATGTAAGTTCAGAATGGCTCAGTAATATGTTTAGAATTTTTAGCTGTCAGTGTCAGATGAATCACTTGCCAGAGTCAGTCAAGACTATAAAGATAAAGAAGTTAATGGAACACTCACTCTTTCCGAATGTTCATAAAGGCAGTGAGAAAATTATCAGCCTTGGTGATAAGTTAAAATTCTCCAAGTCCTATAGGACAACAAAAACATGCAGTACAGATTGATTATGCATGCGACACTTGTGTATTATAAATGCTAACACAGAGACCATAAAATACAATCCCACTGCATCATAAATGGAATAAAGAACTAAGGCATTTGTTCTAATAAAAAAAATTAGTCATTCAATTATCAATGCTTTTTTCCCTACTAAATCTGTAAGACAGTTTTGGAAAGATTTAGGTGGCCCAGGGTCTCTAAAGGAGATTAAGTGTCTTCCTTTTTCTAGAAGATACTGTTATAGGAAGTAAAGGGATCCTCAAACACTCCAGTGGCCTTAGGGCCACATGCTGTAAACTGGTGCTCAGTAAGGGTCCAGTTCTAGTAACAATGGTGATTTCCCACAGGCTGATGGAATCAGAACACTGGAACAAGGAATCTGGTCAAGCCACTGACAGATGCATAAAATGTGGCCTGGAAGGGTTTTGTGAGTTTTCTCTGTCTCAGATGGCCCATCAGAAAGAGAGAGAGATCTGGGATTGGCCCCAGGCCACCAACTGGCAATCCCCAGCTTTGGCTCCTAGTTTTCTCTACCTCTTCAGTTTATTCAAAGCTACACAGGAAGCTCTCTACAAAAAGTTCAAACACAAGCTTAGAGGAAGCTAAGAGGAACAGTTAGTATGCTCATTTTTCACAGAGAAGGGGCCTGTTTGATGCCTTCCAGAGAACTATCATAGCGCTTTAAGAATCTCTGCACGACAACTCCAAGAACAACCAATTCCACCTGTCCACACTTTTTCAAGGGCCTTCCAAACCTCTTCTAAAGAACTGCTCATGTAGTTCCATTCTATTCCTGCACTGCCATTGCCCTGGTGTTCCGATGCAGGGAGGGTGCTAAATCAATGCTAAAAAAAAAAGCAGCAGGACTGGAGATTTAGGAATCAGTTATAATACCTCTGAGGCATGAAGACCCATGAGGAAGGGCAAGATGTATTTTTAACAAAAAATGGTACTGCATGTATAATACATTCCTGTCTTATCCACCATGCAATGTAATCCAAAGCAAAGTGTTTACAATGGCAGTAAAGATAGGGAAGATATTTTTAATGCCCTTTTAATGTTGATAATTTTAAAAGGTTCTTAATGGTTTAATGTGTTAGAAATGCATTAAAAATATGCTGCCCTTTGGCAGAGCTATTTGAGAATTAGAATACTTTTAATTTTTCCCCTGGTAAATACACTTAAATTAAAAGTAAATTATGTTCTCTTCAATTAGTTCATTGGTCTTTGTTCATTCAGAATAACAGTCATTATTAGATCAGCTTCCACCTGCCCCTGAGTTCCCTGGGATCAGTAATGTAGGTCCAAATTCGTGATGTTGGTGACAGTATGGTGTAGAAAAAAACAGATTTGGCTATCCTTGTAGAAAAAGTAATCCCTGGCAGGGCTTCAGTGAAGATCAGGCTCATTCCAACCAGAATACTCATTCCCCCCCCCCCCCATAAGAAGGAATTAGGCAAACACAGTGAATTGATATTTCAAAACCAATTTAACCCAAATCTCATAACATTTAGACTGGTCCTGGTATGATAGAGTGTGCCACTACATAAATCACACTGCAATGATCTCAAAGTAGATCTTAAAGAAATCATAGGACTTTGAACTTGTGGTTAGTAAAAACTTCCCACAGTCAGAATGCTGGGTCCTGCCCTGAAGGGCCTCTGATCCCTTGCTCATATATGCTTACTGATCAAAGGACATGTCAAGGTCACAAGATAGGCACCCAAGTACATGTGTTCAAGTTGTCTTCAAAAAGAGCAGAGATACATGAAAATGTACACTATGGGTTATGCAGACTTCCAGAGAACAAAGAACACTAAAAGCTGAAATGACCGTAAATAGTGAAAAATAGGTCTAATATTTTGTGTCACTAATAACACTGCAGAGAAGATATAGCTACCACTTCATGTAATGAAAAGAGGAATTTTAATGTAATACATATTCAAAGATATCATGGAAATTACATAGAAGGCTATAACTAGGTATATATGGATATAAAAATGTATCCACCCTCTATCTAGAGTTCCTCTAATCCTCCCATTCTCCATGCCCCCAACCCCATTATCAATCAGCATCCTTATATTAGAGATAACATTTGGCATTTGGTTTTGGGGGATTGGCTAACTTCACTTAGCATTTTATTCTCTTTTAATGCTGAATAGTATTCCATTGTGTATATATATACATACCACATTTTCTTTATCCAGTCATCAACTGATGAGCATCTAGGATGGTTCCACAATTTAGCTATTGTGAATTGTAAAGGGGAGGCATGGGTTTAGGAAAGATGGTGGAATAAGATGGACATCATTACCCTAAGTACATGTATGAAGACACAAATGGTGTGACTCTACTTTGTGTACAACCAGAGATATGAAAAATTGTACTCTGTATGTGTAATATGAATTGTAATGCATTCTTCTGTCATATATAACAAATTAGAATTTAAAAAGTACCCACCCTATTAGTATAAAAGCCTGATAGTTAATAACAATACTCTCGCCTTTTCTACATGACCCTTCTTGACGCACAGTAGGCTGGACATGGATGCCACTTCTGCACCATGTCCTTTGACTCAGCACTTTTGGGCTACTTATCACTGTTTTGACACCTTACAAGCACCATGGTACAAAATTAATAGTAAAAATTTACCCAAGTCATAAAGTTGTATCTTTTAAATTTATAAATAATTAATTTAATTAAAATCCTAAGGCAGTACTAAACATCCCAAAAAGAACTTCCAGAAAATTATGTGAAATAGGTACACATAGTACCATGATCACAGGAACCAAAAAGTGAAGTCACATACACTATGCGGAGGATGAACCTAGAACACCAAACTCTGATCCCATTTGCATAAGGTATCTAAAAGAGTCAAATTCAGAGGGAAAAGAAGTAGACTGGTGGCTTCCAGGGACTGTGAGTAGGGAGGAGAGGGTTCATTTTAATGTGTATAAAGTTTCAGTTTGGGAAGATGAAATCGTTTGGGAACTTGATTCAATGAATTCAACATAACTGAACTGCACACTTAGAACTGGACAAGATGGTAAGTTTATGTTATGTGCATTTTACCACAAGAGAAAAATACTCTATTCCTTTATTTTTCTTCATTGCATTCATCACTACCTTACACTTTACCTTGTTTATTCATGTGTGCATGTGTAGATACATGTATATAGGTATCTACCTATTTATGTATTGCCTATTACCTCCTTTCTTCTAATACCTCCAAATATATAAGCTCTGAAAGGCAGAAATCTCTTTTTTCCCTGATACTAGGAATCAAACCCAGGACCTTGTGCATGCTAGGCAAGTGTTCTACCACTGAGCAACATCCCCAGCCCTGAAGGCAGAAATCTCGTCCTGTGACTCTAGCCTGAGGGCTTGGAACTGTGCCTAGAACTCAAATAAATATCTTATGAATATTTTCTAGAAAAAGGTATAATCATTTTTTTCTGCTAAGATGTTTAGTTATATTAATTCTAAGGAACACTTTTGAGTTGTTTTTTTTTCCCCACTCTTACCAATCTTAACTCTTTTATCATTAGTTATCAACAATCTTCTATAACTTCTGGGACTAATTATTAGCAGGTCACTTAACCACACTTAACTAATCACTAGGATTCATAAAAAGTAATATCCCCAAATAAAACACATAAAAATGCATTGTGAAAATGAATCTAACCATATTATCCATTTTTCTATTCTAAGGAGCAACTATTTAATGGCTTAGGATATACAGGCTGCGTATAATTATAAGAATATAAGATATAATAGAAATCACAAACTAAATTGCATTTTGCTTAACTGGATGTTGAACTCTCTGAAGTTACCCAACTATAGCTGAGCTCCACAGCTGGGAAATAACTGGATGTATATATAAATCATGAAGCTAGCTCCTGATTATAATTATTTTCTAACATAACCCACACAAGCAGAGCATTTTATTATTTTTAAAATGCCTTTACAGTTAAGATCTAACCTGATCTTCAAAAACACCTGATACAGAGGTGCTTCTACCCCTATTTTAGAGATACAGATGCGGAATCAGAGAAGCTAAATGATGGGATCAAGCTCTGGCAGGAAGAGGCTGGGTATGTATTTGGAAATAATTTTCAGAAGCATAAACAGCAAGCACTCTGGAAGTGTGCCACAATACAATTCTTGCAGAAAGCTAACCAGGTAATGAGATTGCATCTATAAGCCACACAGAAAAATCAATAACAGCGACCCAGGGCAGGTAATAAATGGTGATCTTGCTATTTTTCATACAAGAAGCTAAACAGTTTCACAGGTGTCACAAAAGACATGATAGTACAGGTCTTACTGATGCAGCACAGGAATGAAAGCAAACAGCTTGGTTAAAACAAACAGGTTTAGGAGATGAAAGAATGATGTCTATCAAGAACACAATGCTCCATTATTCTATGAGCTCAAAAATACAAAGACATTGGTTCTCAAATTTATACATTGCCAAGATAAGTAATATTTCTAAAAGACTAGGCATAATGAAATAAGAATTGTTAATGTCAAATTCCTTTGAATGAAAATATTAAAAGATAACTAAAATTTTAATTGGAAGTTCATGTTACTTGACCACTCACTATATTCAAGGCTCTGGTCTAGGTTCCTGATATGCCCTGGCTAGTTAAGGCTTCAGTCAAACTATGGGATATATGACATGCTTTAATTCCCACCAAAGCTGTTTCATCAATGAAGTGGTATTCCACATGAAAATCAGGCAGCAAATCTCAAGAGTCCCAGTCAGACCTCCAAATGTAAGCTATGTGGCCATAAAAAAATTAACCATTTCTCCCTCTCTGCTCAGATTTCTGGAAAGATCATCAGAGACCTCCACAGCCTACAAAGAAGTACTTGATAAACATGATTAGGGTGTATCTGGACAAGGTGAAAACTGAAGGGAAACTGAAAGACTTTGAGAGTGGAAATATGCACTGGATCAGTTCATGAGAAAGAGGACAATGAATGAATCACAGAAGATTCATTCTGAAGAGATCATCCAGGTTAACTAGTTCAATCCATTTGACTGTAGACTTACTTTCTTCAGACTAAACAAATAAGCCCCCCAAAACTCACTATTTTATGACTCATCCCTATCCCCACCTCCTACATCCCTTTTCTTAGTTCTATCCACCATCTCTCATTGGTTGAATAATATTCCACAACATCTTACTGACTTCAGTTGTGTTCCCCTAGCACAAGTGTTTTTTTTTTTTTTTTTTTTTTTTTTTTTTGTTCTGTCTGTCTACAAGTCCAGGGACCAGAAATAAATACTATAATTATGGGAGCCCATCCAACTGGGTCACCTCCTTCAAAATGGGAATTTTGCAACCTAATGCAACCTAAGATTCTAGGGGTTTTTTAGGGGTGGGCGGATAACATTGTATAGTGATTGATTTAATATGAATTATATTAAAGATTCATATGCATTTAAGCCAAATCTTCAATGTCTTCTTCAGATATGCTGATGCTAAATTATATTAGTTTGATTTGGCACCAATTTGGCTGTTCAAACCATGCAGGATAAATTTGTACTATTCCTTCTGCTTCTCATGTATTAGATTCATCCACTGCTACAGCCTGGTCAACAGAGTTTCTATCTACTATTGTGAAAGCCTTGTAGTCTCTCAGGGTTATGAGATCCCTGACTTGCTCTGTATAAACCCTATAAATGCTCATGAACCATCTGAGCAACAGTTTGGGATGAATATCAAAGTTTCCAGTTTATAGCATCTGTCTTCTTTCCTCTTAGTCCTGCTTTCTACAAGTCCACAAGGATCATCAATAGCAATCACCAATCTGCAAATTTTTCTCAAAAGTCTCAGGTCAAGAAAGGTTGCACTGTCTTTCTTCTAGCAGTAAGAAGTCTCATTTGACTTCAGTTTCTGTACCCACCTAACTTGCCTCCCCCACTTATTTCTAACTGTGACACTTTCACCTAGAATACTTTCCTCTGTTTTTTAAAGTTTGCTTGCTCAACTGCAGTTTTTTCAAAAATATCCTATGTCAGTGCTTGACACTTAGGGACATGCAGCAAGAATAGTGTCAAGTGCAGGTTGTGAACATTAGAAGGGTGCTTTGTCACTAGGTTTTCTCACTTAGTGAGGTTCAATCCTTTAAGGCACAATGTTGGTGGGCAGATACCAATTCAAAATTGGCTTCCATTTCTTCAAAGGGAGACTGCCAATCTATTACAAAAGGAACTCTGTCTCTTTGAGAGCTATACATTTACAAATCATGCAGCTGCATCAAAGGGCTTATAATCAGGGGAAATATATATATGACAATGTGTCTGTAGTTAAATGTTCACAATCTAGAGAGAAGACAAAAACATGGAAGTAAGGGCAGAACTAGACGCATTAAGTAGCGGGGCTACCAGTGACTAAAAAGAGATAGATTATTCTTTCTCCAATCTAGACAATGAAATTATAACTTCTTTTAGGGAGAAAGAGAAATCATATACTGCCGTGTTCCAAATGGGATTCCTTAAATCAATACTAAAGGTATTTCTCCTGGAGCATACTGAGATGCACAGGAGTCTACAAGGGCTTCAATTTCTTCAGTTATGATGGGGGACTCACATTATCTGCCATGAAGATCTCATGAGGCAAATGCCAAATAAATAACAATTTGAAAGCAATTTCTATATTGTAAAATCATAAGGCAATGTTATGTAAGATATTGTTTGTATTATAACAAATTAAAACACAAGAAAATATTTCACAAAATGGAAGAAATTTCCTCAACTAAGTGAGAGAGAAATGAGATGACAAGGTTTTGGGGGGGGCGGGAGGAGGCCCAGGAAAGAATTAGAAAACTCCTTTCCCAGTAGTTTCTAGAGCCACAAAGAAGGCACCACAGCTGACCAACTATAAATTCACCCAAAAGGAAGAAGTGAAGAAGTGACTGAAAATGCAATTTTTTTATGGAAGAAAGTACAGAAAGTTTTGATGAAAATAAAAATCAGTACATCTTAAGCCAGAAAAATATTTTGTTATTTTCTTCAATACTTTTCTACATAAATTCATGCACTGCTATAAGAAAATCATTCTGCACATATATTTTCAATTGCTATTTCATTTATTGATGTGCTAGTCCCCAATTCATAGTGTTCATTGCATGATAAAAATTATGTTTCTATGTATGAATGAATAAGTCATAAAGCAACCAACTATTCTGTATAATTAATACACACCAAAAAATTTTAATAACAATCTTTTTTAATAAATTACACAAGAACTAAAAATAAAAGAATATACAAATTAATAAAGCGAGTCATGCACACAAAAAAAAGAAAAAAAAACTCCTTCCCCTTTAGAACCACTAAACAGAGCTATGGAAAGCAACAATCCAGAAGAGTAGTTATTTTGTGTGTTTGTGCTATGCTTTTTTTTAATTGGTTCTTTTTACTTACACATTATAGCAGAATCCATTTTGATATAATTATACAATTATGGAATATATCTTATTCTAGTTAGGATCCCATTATTGCAGATATACATGATGGTGGGATTCACTGTGTTATTTTCATATACATACATGGGAGAATTACGTTGGATTCATTCCACTGTCTCTTCTTTTCCTATCCCCTCTTCTTTCCTTCCATTCCCCATTGTCTAATCTACTGAACTTCTATTCTTCCCCTCATTCCCCATTTATTGTAGGTTAGCTTCCACGTATCAGAGAAAACATTCAACCTTTGGGTTATCGGGACTGGCTTATTTCACGCAGCCTAATAGTCTCCAGTGCCATCCATTTGCTGGCAAAGTCATAAAGTCAGTCTTCTTTATGTGTGAGTAATAATCCATTGTGTATATACTACATTTTCTTTATCCACTCATCTGCTGAAGGGCACCTAGGTTGGTTCCATAGTTTAGCTATTGTGAATTGAGCTGCTATAAACATTGAAGTGGATCTGTCACCATAGTATGCTGATTTTAAATCCTTTGAATAGGTACTGGGGAGTGGCATAACTCGGTCCAATGGTGGTCCCATTCCTAGTTTTTTTGAGGAATCTCCATAGTGCCTTCTATAGTGGTTGTATCAATTTGCAGCCCCACCAGCAATGTGTAAGTGTACCTTTCCCCCACCCCCATCTTCACCAACATTTATTGTTGCTTACATTCTTGATAACTGCCATTCTCACTGGAGATGGAATCTCAGAGCATTCAATATCCCAGTGTGGATGATACTATGAGAACACAGAATCAAGGAACAGAGGCAAGTGGTATAAACAGCCCAATACAGAAGCTGCTAGAAAACGTCATGACTCCCTGGAAGGACAAAGTACCTGTTCCCTCTTCTAACACTAATCTTTCTCACAAAAAAGAATTTTCCCCATGTGTATTAAATTTATAGAAATGTCATAATCCAAATTACATAGAAAATAATGTAACAGCTAGGACTGATAAAGATTCCAGGATCTCCAAATATAACAAAATCCTCCAATGCCAGAATTGTTAATATAAAATGTAGTATCTGCATATAACCTACTCAAAGCTTCCCATATCCATAACATTATCTCTCAATTACTAATATAATATAAATGTCACAAAATAATAATTTATGTTATATTATTTAGGGAATACTAATAAGAAAAAAAAGTTTATAAATGTTCAGTATATACACAATTTATTTTTTCTGAATACTTTCAAACCAATGGTAGTTGAATTCATGGATGCAGAACCTATGGATGCACAGGGCCAACTGTACTTTTAAATTTAAAAACAAAACTTACTTAACTTTTTAATTAATGCTATGTGAAGAATTAACTAACTCCATAAAACTTCACGAAATTTCCTCCTCTCAGACACATCAATACAAGGACTCTTCATGTCCACCATACAAGTGCACTGTAGGAACCCAACACGTTATTTATCTTCCTACCAAAGAGTCACCATACAGAAATAGCCCTTGTAATCTCTATCTAACGAGAGTGTCCTTTAGGTTCCAATTTCTATAACACATTACACTCCCTCTTCATTAATCCTACTTTTGTTTAAGTTGCAGGATAGGTTTATATAATTAGGACTCTGCATTCAAAGAACTCAAAAACTGCATGAAACCCACAAACCATTCCTGCTCATGTTACATATGGGTTCCCAGTCACTGGCCAGCTGCCCTCTATCAGATATCCATTAATAAAATATAGCTTTCCATGGGCTGTAGCTCAGCAGTAAAGCACATGCCTAGCATGTGTGAGGCTCTGGATTTGATCCACGGCACCACATAAAAATAAATAGAATAAAGGTACTGCTGTGTTTTCCTAAATCATTGTCTGAGAAGAAAGACAAGCAATCTTACCCTAAATTGTGAAAAAAAAAAATTCTTAAAATAAACACACAACTTTTTCCTATATACAATGGAATCTATATTATTACTAAGACCCCACAGGTTAAAAGCACATTAGCCATGAACACAAAACAAAGGAACCACAAAAAGAGGGTCTGACCCATTAGCAGACATCATTGAAGTAGACAGTTTCTGTGTCCTTAGGGACCATTCTAGTATGAATTGGAGGGTACTCAGAGCGAGGTGTACATTGAAAATAGGAAGAAGAGATGGAAGAAAGCTGAAAGATATCAACCCACAAGTTCACAAGATGTTAACCTGCTGTTCTCTAGACTGAAGGAACATTTTATTCACATACAAAGTTGATGATATATCTAGGGAAGCAGAGGAGCCACCCAATGAACCCTAACATTAGCAGACAGAAAGACCAAGATGACTAATTGCAGATTTCCTTAATACTCACCAGCACACTTTGTTCTTGTCCGAAGAGCCGGCCCAGGAGATCCAGTGCCACCCTCCCCGGGCCTGGTGAGTAGGACACTAATCTCATATTCTGTATCTGGATCAAGGTGCCCAATTTTATAACTTGTGGAATCCACTGGCTGCCGATCATTCCAGCTCCCACTGGCTGTGCAATACTCCACCTCACGGGCCACAATGGGCCCATCCCCATTGATAGAGTTGGCATTGAGCTGTATCCACAGGTAGGTTGCTCCCACAGAGGCCAGCTGGGGTGGGGCAATAGGAACAGGAGGTTCTGGAAGGTAAACCAGAGAACCATCTTTCAGATGCTTCTGTCTTTTGTATTTAAAGACAACATCATGCCGCAATGATTAAAATACACAAGACATTAACATTTCAGGAATGAACTGATGAGAAGAGTTTTGTTCAGGTTAATGAGAAAAAGCACATTAACAAATGTTTCCATAAGGCTCCCAGTTGCAAAAAAAAAAAACATCTATAAAACCTAACTTGAACTGGGTGTGGTGGCTCATATTTGTCGAAGCTACTTGGCAGGCTGAGGTGGAAGAATCACTTGAGCCCAGGAGTTCAAGACCAGCCTGGGCAAAATAGGGATACCCTGTCTAAAAATGAAACAAAACAAACCTAACTTGTTCAAGTAGATATGCCCCTAATCGTTCTAAACACACAACTCATTTTGCTCAAACAGCTATACATACATCAGAGTGAATGGTAAAAACTCTCTGAACTTCCTTATTGAGAATCATTTTTAAATCACCCAAAGTACTAGAGTTCTCTACATCATTAAATTGAGTCTTCCTACATTAATATACCCAAGATAGCATCATTTTAAAAACAAAATGAAAGTATAGTTTATTTCATCATAAACATATCTCTAGGATGACTCATTCCCCCCCCCCCCACCAAAAAAAATCACAGTGGACTCATTTAGCTATCAGAGAATTGAGCATTCTGGATAATAAAATCCACTGCTGCTACTATCAGGGAATTTCTAGTAATGAGTCTTATTAAAGCAATGAATAGAAAGGAAATCTCTGAATCAAAGAACAAGCTATACCTAGCTTGATAAAAGTTTAAGAAGTCAATAGCAGATGCTCTATACAACCTGAGAAAGTCTATTCTGTTGTTTATAACCAGAGACTGCTGTGTTTTCCTACATCATTGTCTGAGAAGAAAGATGAGCAATCTTACCCTAAATAATTTCCCCAGCTTATTAGGCAGATGCTAGGTGAATGGACCTCAGGACTCAAATGAAGATATTCTGTAAGTGAATGTCACTGTGAGTAGTGACATATGTGATGAGCAAGATCATTATACAAAATAATACATTTTTACTTCTATGAGTTGCCATCTCAGAAAAACATGAGATCTAGTGATTGTTCTCAAGATCGTTCCCACAGGTGATCTGTGCTTTTTTGGTGTGTGTTTGAACTTAAGTCCTCATTTTGGTCATATAATGTGTGTGAAATAAAACATGTTCCAGGCTGTTACTGGCACATGCTGTTACTTGCTGCAATTTCTCCTGCCCTCTCACACAGCAAACATCACTAATGGATCATAGTCTTGTTTCCTGATGAACAAGATCTCAGGGCAACAAGTACCTCTGAGGCTTGCACTAAGAACTCTGTTCCTTTTGTTGTGGTGGGGAGTCCTTGTTCTTGTGTATATTATGAAATATTTTTATGGTTTATTTGTGTGGCTGTCACCAAATCAAATAAATATAAAGTAGCTTACTAGAATGACTAAAAAAGAGAAAGACCACATCAAATTTTCAGTGAATTTTCTTTATAATTATGATGTCAGTGTACTAAAACATTGTTCCTATAGCTTATACACTGAAAGTTTGAGCTTCAAACAGTTCTAACTTAATTTTAAAAAATTAACATTAATTTATATCATTAGGCCATTCCTTGAACCAAAACATAAAATGGGCCTTTCATAATACATCCTAAGGCATTCATATAGCCAAGCAGAAAGAGCTAATTATATTCAAGGACTGTTGTACTGCCAGTCAAAATACAACCCAGGGATAAGGTCACAAAGAGATGTAGGTAGTACCACTCATTTAGGATATTGTTACTAGTATCCTAAAATTGACACGGCTTTAATGTGTTTTTGTCCAGAGAAAAGTAACTCACACGCTAAGTCAAATGAAACACTCTACTAGAACTGGAAACAACTAGGACAGACATTCAAAAGGACTTTTGGTTTCTGGAAGAATCAACATAAGAATTAGTCAACAACCATTTAAATTATGAACAAAGTTTCATAGAAAAGGAAAAAAATGAAGGAAGAGAATGAGGGAGGAAGAATAGGTTTCAGTCTATAGGCATTAATATGAAACAATTTAAAATATCTCCTCCTCCCTTCTCCTTCTCCCTCTTCCTCCTCCCTTCCTCCTCCTCCTCCACCTTCTTAGGCTTCTTCTTCTTCTCCCCCAAGGTAAGGTCTCACTATGTATCCCAGGCTGGGATCAAACTCGTGATCCTACAGCTTCAGCCTCCTAAGTACCAAAGACTGCAGGCATGCATCACTTCCCCTGGCTAAATGTTTAATTCAAGAGAAAGGACACCAAACAATTAATTCTAAATCAAACCAGTAATGAGAGAATGTACTCACATAAGCACACACATACATATTCCTAATTGATATAAATGAATGTCTGATGCATGTGTCAATATCATATTTAATTATGTGAGATCTATAAATCATATATAAATATACAGATCATATAATTAAACTTTATATTGATATGTGCATTTATGCATGCATTATGGAGATTATATGAAATATTTTTATGTATTTGATTACCAAAAGCAGCGGTAGACATGAATAAATACTAGAGTTATAGTAAAAGAGTCTGGGCTTTATTTGGGTGGTTGTCACCAACTCAGACTGTGATCTTAAGAAAATGATAAACTCTTGAGACTGTAGTTCTTCCCATGTGTAGAACATTAGCATTCCAAATTCTATATAACATACAAAAAGTGTTATAAGTAAGTGCCCTAACAATGCTATTGTGTATTTTAAAGTAACTGTCTCACAAGGAAAATAACTTCATTAAACTAATAGAAAATGGTATATAATTTCATTTTTATTATGAAGTATATACAGAAGTTGGCAATAAAATTATAAATGGGAGAAAAGACAAATTCACATTTGAGTGCCACCTGAATCCCAACCTATCATCACTGGCATAGGAAGCATGCAGAGATGGGAGTTGGTGCCAGTACATGTTTATCAATGAGCTGCGATACTACCATAGGAAAGCATGGAGCACAAATGTGTACATTCCTTATGTCTAGGTTTGTTCTAGCAGTCTAAAAATTTCTGATTTATTTTTACCTCCCAACAAATTAACTTTTCCACAGAGGCAATTTTTAAAGAGGCTACCATATTTGCCATTGGTGCATCAACCACACAGCATGGACCACAGTGAAATGTGAGAGAAACTATTAATCAAAAAGTGAAACTAATAACAAAGAATTGAACCAAGATCAAAGTTAAATAACAACAGTGATGATGGGAAGACTTAGGCCATTCTACAACATTTGTCAGTAAAATTTACCCACTTTATATACTGTGACCTCTCACCAGAGAATCTTCAGAAGGTTAGGGTGTGTACAGCAATGATGAATTTTATAAATTTATAAATTTTATAAATATTTTATAAAAAAATTATAAATTTTATAAATATTAAACCTAAATCCAAAAGTTTTCCCAGGAAGGCTAGTTAAAGTTTCACTACAAATCAAAACACTTAGAATCTGGTGTGGCAACATATATGATTCAGGTAGATTTATGAGGTCGTGAGGGGTACCGGGGATTGAACTCAGGGGTACTCAACCATTGAGCCACATCCCTAGCCCTATTTTGTATTTTATTAGAGACAGGGTCTCACTGAGAGAGTTGCTTAGCACCTTGCCATTGCTGAGGCTGGCTATAAATTCACAATCTTCCTACCTCAGCCTTCTGAGTCACTGGGATTATAGGTGTGCACCACCATGCGATGCTTCAGGTAGATGTTTTGGCATGTGCTTCCTTCTGCTGAATATCCTTCATTGCTGGTAATTCTCAAGGGACAGGCTCTGATAAGGCCAGTGCTGTCTTCTAAGCCATGCATGATGACTACACACAACACTGATCTCCCAACGAAACTCATATACAAACTACCTGCAGGCTTTATAATAGAAATTATACACCGAGAGATTCTGTTTCTGGGTGTGGCAGGAGGAGACCCAAGAGGAGAGGTGGGCAGGCATTATACCTTTTTGAATGTGGAAAGGGAGTTCTGGTATGCATTCCCAGATGACAACAACTGGTCTATTGGTTCAGACAGTAAGAACACCTCTGAACTTCTCCTCCCCATCACAGCCCTACATGTGCCAGCTTTGTGCACTGTTCTAAGTGCTGCAATATACTTTTAGAAGTTCATCCTCCTATGCTATAAGATAGGTGACATTATAATAGCTATCTTATATACAAGGAAACAGATACTCAGAGAGGGCAAGCCCTTGACCTGTACACACATAGCTAGTTCTGTCTTAAAAGGGGAATTTGCTGATCAAAGAAATGGCTTCTCCTTAGAAGATCAATTTTATATTTCATATTTAAGAAATGCAAAACAAAAGTTTAAAATAAAGGCCCAGGGCTGGAAGCATACCTCAGTGAGCATAGCTTAGTATGCATGAAGTCCTAGGTTACATTCCCAGCACCGAACAAATAAAATTAAATAAGGTGTCATCTTGTTCTCCTAGAAAAACCAGCACTGGCCTGCCACAGTTTCCTAAAAAATGCCACATGGCACATCTACAAGTCCAATTATTGTCTGGGGCCCAAAATTGCCTTTATAGCTTAATACTATAAACTCCTCAGACCACAAAAAAGCACTAAATAAGCTAAAGAAAACTTATTTCCCCTCTCTTTTTTCTCCCCTCATTCCCAACCCTCTTGAATATAATGAATCAATTTTCGTGGCACACAAAATATAGTAATAGAGTCTAACTGGAACGTTATGAATGTTAACGCAGCATTATCAATATGGCTCATGTGATATGATGGAGCATTTTTATACTGACACTGTTTCATTTTATTAACCACTCTGCTATTATAAACACCCTGGCTGGTGAATATTTGCATTTTATGTGATTTTATATCAGTAAAAAAATTTTAATTCCTTAAAAAAATTATAGGTTGTAATCTGTATGTACAGAGTTGGCAAAAGACTTTGCCAAGAGCACATTCAATGCTTTGTATGTAACAAAATGAACATAAATAATATGCATTTTTCAAAAATATTGCTCATGTACAAAATTTGTACTTAAAATGCAATCTGTCAATATAACCTGTCACCAAACTACTGTTCAAAAATAGGACAAGTTTGGTTTAAGCAAATAATGAAAAAAAGTCCATCTAACGTATCTATTTCAATAGACTTAAATGCAGGATATAAAAACACATTAAATACCTTTAACTACCAGTTCTGCATAGTTTGATATCCCAACACCTCCTTCAGTGCGAATCATGCAGCGGTACTTTCCAGCATCTCGTTTGGTGGTATTCACAACATTAAATGAAGCTATGAATCTTCTGGAACTAGTCACCTTTGTTTCCTTCAGCGGAGCATCTCGTACATCAATGCCCTATAATAGCAGAAGTAGGGAGGGGAGAAAAAGAAGCAATGTCAGCTGTCACATCAAAACAGTAAGACCTGATAGAATATGATCAATGTCATTTTCATGCAGATCTTGGTTCAGTGGTTTATAATCCATGGGCAGTTTTTCAAGGAGAACAGCTGCCCAGAAAACTGAAATTCTGGATTGATCAACACTTTGAAGATTGAGGGATACAAAATAAAATGTGCATAAATGTCATGATTTTACCTACCGCGAGCTATAAATTATGTTAAATTAACCCAACAGGGAGAGGGAGAAAAGTACATAGAAAAATTCTTAACTTTGCTCCTTAGGAATATTTCAACTCTTTTTTAAAATTGATTTTATTTAAATATATGTCAGCAGAATGCATTACAATTCTTATTACACATATAGAGCACAATTTTTCATATCTCTAGCAATTAGAGAAATGCAAATCAAAACTACTCTAAAATATAATCTCACTTCAGCCAAAATGGCAGCTATTATGAAGACAAACAACAATAAGTGTTGGCGAGGATGTGGGGGAAAAGGCATACTCATACATTGCTTGTGGGACTGCAAATTGGTACAGCCAATATGAAAAGCAGAATTTCAACTCTTTCTGACATTTTATATGATATTTTTAGACTTGGTTAGGAAACAAAAACTAACTTGCTAACTACCATATCATGATCTCATTTTATGTATCAACAAAAATAATGTTTCAAGAACGATATTAAAGTGTAGATTAGGTATATTCCCAATGAACATGCCTAGAGGACTAATCCAGACTTTATGATGTTCTTTCTAGATATTGAAAAAAACGAAGAGAAGTAGATGCCTAATAAATATTACTTTCATACTTAAATATAACAATATCCCATATCTCAGGACCATATAAAGCAGGTTCCATTGCTGGTGCAATTTAGTCTTTTATTATCCCTATACATTTAACCTTTCAGTAGGCTCACTTGTAAATTCACTCTATGCTTCCAAATAGTTTAAAGTCCCAAAACAAGGGTAGAGATTTCAGTTCTATAATTTTTATTTTTTGTAATCATGGGGGGAGCTATCTTTTACATGTTATTTGTAAGTATTAGTAGAAAAGGATAGTCTAAGATTTTAAGACTAATGCACGATGTCAAAAACTATGTCCATTTTTCACCCACCAAGCATTCTTTGTGTGCCAAACTGTACAATCATTGTGGCAAGACACTAGGCCCACAATGGTAAACAAAAAACAAGGGGTTGTTATGTTTATGGGGTTTCAGTTTATTGGGGAGTGTAAGTTTGAAATGAATACTTAAGCACTAATGATGGCCAGGGTGATAAAGGGAAAGAACAAATAGCTGCCAGAAATCACAATGTGGACCAGCTGTAGATATTGTGGACACAGGAGGCCAGTACAAGGAAATGACATATGAAGTGAGATCTGAAGGGTAAGCAGAAGTTAACCAAGCAAAGAAGGAGAATGGAAAGAAATAGTATTCTAGTCATAATAAATAGCATAGGAAGCCCAAGATGGTTAGAAAAAGCTGCTTAAAATTAAGGCAGCAATGGGGCTAGGATTATGACTAAGTAGTAGAGTGCTCACCTAGCACGTGGGAGGCCCTGGGTTCAATCCTCAGCACCACATAAAAATAAATAAATAAAATAAAGATATTGTGTTCAATTACAACCAAAAAATAAATATTTTTAAAAAATTAAGGCAGCAAGTGGAACCAAGGGAGGTAGACAAGGCCCTATTCATTTAGGGACTTGCAGACTATATTAAAATGCATTCTTTTGGTTTGTTTTTTTAATTTACAGCCATAAAAATGCAAGTCTACAAAAGAATCCAGCTCACTTGTATTATTCAGTGATTTATATTATGTAAAGTCCTTTAAAAGCTTTTAACAGTGATATTTTCATTGGCAATATGTCTTAATGGACATGAGTTTGTGAGTTAGCCTGACCAGGGTGCCAAATCAAACTTGATCACTCAAAGTGATTTACTCTCACAGGACCCCATCTTCCTTATCTGAAAGCAACTCATTTTGAAGTGTGTTGTGGGAAATAAAACCTATATGCAAGAACAGTGGCATGATGATGGATACCACAAATCCCCACCTGAATTTTGGAACAAATGAGCAACAAATTTAAAGAGAAAGGCAGGCTGGCTATTAAAATTCCACCTTTCTTACTGATAAAACTGCAGCTGCAACATCTGGTATAGGTCTGAATAATGTGCTTGCTAATACTAAAGGACAGAATTAAACAGACTCACCCACCCAGTCACAGGCAGCATTAGAAAACCACAAGGCCTTCCATATGTTGGGTGCTGCTGTATAACTCACAGGATGAAGAAATGGGGTTCCCATAGGCACTTAGATCCCCAAAGAAGGGACTGAGCTAAGCATACCCTGTGCTTCTTCTCAGGCAGCTCCTGCTTGGGAAGTGAGAAGGTAGTCAGGAGTGCTGCACTAGTAGAGCTCCTGCCCATACAAGGAAACATCAAGAGTGGAGAAAAAGGGTTCCACCAACATTATCTTTAGTATCAGCTATAAAAACAGCCTTGTTTGTGGATTAAAATGTCATCAATTAGAATATAAAATTGGATATATAACTTATGTATACGTGTATTTTATTAAATGAACTAAATTTGATCTGACAAAGAACACTAAGAAGTTAAAAACTTAATATTACTAATACAGAGAAATGGTTCCTCTCTGTACTTCATACATTCAGTCTCTGCTATCCCTCCAAATAAATAATCAAATCTATCACCAGAGTAACATGAGACTGACTAATCTACTTTTTTTTCAAACAGAATAAAATATTTCCCTCTGGTTTTTAAGGAAAATAATTAAGCCCTAAAGAAAGGCATATTTTTAACAACTAAATACTTTCTGAAAAGAATAAAAAGGAAAGGGACTATATAGTCATTTATTTGCTTACTTTTGGCATGAACCCTACTGGCTTATACTTTTATAGTAATCCCATATATTTTTTACTAAAAGAAGCACATCTCAAAAGGATGTTTATTCAAATTTTTGTTTCCTTATTAGCAGTGCTGGGGACTGATTCCAGGTCCTATGCCTGCTAGGTAAATGCTCTATTACCTATGCTCTAGGTAAATGTACTTAATGATCTAAGGACTACTCAAGGCAGTACTGAGAGAACACAGGGTAAGAAAACCTCTCTTTTACATATGTTGCAGGAGCATCACTCAGGATTACTATGTCTTCAAGTCACAGCCTTACCCTGTAAAATAAACAGCCTCAGACTGGCAACTCTACACAACTCTAACACATGGCATGGTTTCTCATGAGAAGCCTTTTAAAAACAAGTCTCATGTGCTTAACCACATAGATAATTATATTCAGCTTCTTTAGGAAAAATAATAAATAGGGAGGGAAACCATGTACTAACTAGCATAATTTTAGCTAGGGATCCACACAGGAATACCAAATAGCATGTCTTGCTCAAATCTGCAGGTCATTTTATCTTACATAATTCATGCATGCACGGATCCAAGCATTCATTCAACCGAAGCCCAGTGAACATCTTTATGAGGCACACACTCCATCATCTAAGGGAGCAGAAAGTCAATGGAATAATCCTTTGTATAATGAATTTACAGTATTGTTAGTGAAATGAACGTGTGAGGTAATATTAATGATGCAGAGCAAAGAACACCTCCCATGGCACACTTAGGGCCTAACCCAGCAATCTTTGAGTGCAGTGCAGGCTTCCAGGAAGCGGAGCCAGAGCCCAGCCTTGAGGATGCAAAGCAGAGTCCTAGGCAGAGAAAGAGAAGAAATGGAGCCAGCAGAGAGGGGGGGCTCTGCAACAGAGGAGCCTAGGGAATACAAGGAACTGGAGGAGAAACATAAAGGCTACAATGAAGCAAAATAGAGACCACACTCTCACAGCAAAGGAAACAAATCAATAATGTGAAGAGAGAGCCTAAAAAATGGGAGAAAATCTTTGCTATCTGCACCTCAGACACAGCAATTATCTCCAGGATATATAAAGAACTAAAAAAACTTAACAATAACAACAATTAAAAAATCCAATCAATAAACAGGCAAAGGAACTGAAAAGACAGTTCATAGGAGAAATGCAATCAGTCAACAGGTAGATGAAAAAATGCTCAACATCACTAGCAATTAGAAAAACGTAAGTCAAAACTACATTAAGATTTCATCTCACTCCAATCAGAATGGCAATTATCAAGAATACAAGTAACAATAAATATTAGCAAGGATGCAGGGGGAAAGGTATACTCATATGCTGCTGGTGGGACTGCCAATTGGTGCAACAACTCTGGTATGCAATATGGCGATTCCTCAAAAAACTAGGAATAAAACCACCTTTTGACCCAGTTATGCCACTCCTCTGTATATATCCAAAGGACATAGCATACTATGTGATGCGGCCACATCAATGTTTATAGCTGCTCAATTCACAATAGCTAAGCTATGGAACCAACCTGGGTGCCCTTCAACAGATGAATAGATAAAGAAAATGTAGTATATATACATAATGGAATATACTCAGCCATAAAAAAGAATGAAATTTTCTGGCAAATGGATGGAACTAGAGGCTACCATGCTAAGTGAAAAAAAACCTATCTTCCAAACCAAAGGCCTCTCTGTGAATGCTGACTCACAATATTTGGGGGTGGGGGCAGTTTATCTGATTGGACAGGGTGGAGTGGTGGGAAGTGATGGAGAAAGGGAATGGGAAAGACTGTAGAATGAATCAGACTTTCCTATATTCAGCCACTGTAACTTCATCCATATCATAGACAACTACAAAAATGGGAAGTCATATTCCATGTATGTATGATATGTCAAAATACATTCTATTCTCATGTAACTAAAAAGAACAGAGCAAAAAATAAAAGTGTTTGCAATTAAGCCAGGTATGGTGGCCTATCTACAGTCCTAGCTACTCGGGTAGCTCAGATAGGAGGGTGGCTTCAGCCCAGAAGTTTGAGGCCAACTTGGGCAACAGAGGAAGATCCTGTCTCCAAAAGATTATTGGTAGGTAAAAAGTGCTGGTGAGCTGAAAAGTTTGGAATGAGAGCAAAATGAGAGTCACAAGTAAACTTGCTTTGTCCAAGAGGAATACAAGAAAGAAGAAAGACTTTATTCAGCCAGGTGAGGTGGAAAAAACCTAGAATCTAAATAGCAGAACATAATAATCTATGACATACAAGTACACTTATGTACACCTGCACATAGTATATTACTAAGGACCAAAGAAAAAAAAAAGAGGAATGACCTTTAGATTCAAATGTTTACTATAGAAACTTTTTTTTACTAACCAGAGTAAAGTTATATTTTTAAAACCATATAATCTCAGTACTAATTAGAGGTAAATATCATCATTTTTGTATACCACAGACTACTTTTTCTATTAGAGATTATATGAATGTTAATAAAGGTTAAAATGATGGTTCAAAATATAAATAATACTTTCTATCTTTGTTTATGATATCTGTGGAATTTTTCATATTATTAAATATTATTAGTACCCTGATGAATAAAAATTCATATATATATATATATATATATATGAAACCTATCTTTAAATGAGATCAACTATGTTTTGACAACTATTTCTACTTATTTTTGTGATATCACAGTGTTTCCAGAATAAAGTAATCTTACTAGATAGCATTTTAAAATTAAAATAAATATCATACTTATTATTTTCAAAAATGATGAATCCACTATCACATTCTAAGATGCAGACTATGTTGACCTCTTTCTGTGGGACAAGGATATTCCCTGAAATCCATATGTTCAATAGCCATAAGAGGATATTTCTCAGAATATACAAACCAATCTAAGTAAGATTAAAGTGTGCTGGAGATAATTTAAGAGAAGAGCTTATACCATGACTAAAATGTATATTTAAAATTAGGGATGCATGGCAATATTTGAATATCTAGAATATTCATCACCCAGAAGGAGGCATACCATTGAAATGTGGGGTGTACTTCCACACAAGCTGAAAGCTCCCTTTGGAAACATGAGCTAGAACACCTGTCTGAGGATGGGCAAGCATTGAGGTGCCGCACAAGGTAAATGAAATGAGCAGAGAACAAACCAACAAGGATGGAAAGGACAGGAGAGACTGATCCAAAATGAGACTTGCACAGCAGGAAAGATGAAGGAAATAACCAGTGAAAGAAAAGGAGAAGAATTGGGTGGGCAAAGCAATAGGTGAGAGAATAGAGAAAGCAGAAAAATACCCAAACCCCAAATCTAAAGGTGTTCATTCACATGGGAAAATGAACTGCTCCCTGGATGACATCATTTCTTCTTTTGCTCTGAAATCTTGACAGGTATACATTAATAAAAGCAACCTTGCTTCCTCATGCTGAAAAGTTGGTCCAATCCGCAATAACTGTTAGGTTATTCGCTCCCTATGGGATATCATGCTTCAGGAGTCATCCACACCTGGGCTCAAAGGAGTAGAAATGAGGAATTGTCCTCAAAGTTCAGGAGAGGATATGGAAGGAGGGGGAGACACCCACCGTGTCTATCACTTTGTTAGATCTGAAGTGATGCAGAGAAAATGTTCCCCCAAAGCATGTCCCCTTGGCATGTTGGGTATTTTAGGCTGAAAGCAACTGAGAAAAGTGCAGAAGCAGGGTAGTCTCTCTGACCTTCTACCACTGCCCATACCTCCTGAAGCAAGCTACAGAAACTGAAATTACCCTGGTCCACTTCCCCTGAATAGGCCTCAACACCTAGGAAGGTCTCTCTCAGGCCTCCCTCTCTCCTCCTCTGACAGGAATCATGTCCCATACCAGAGAGAAGCAATGGCCACACAGAGAAGTCAAGAATAATCTGCAAACTGGCTATGTCCCCCAGTTTGTAACTGTTAAACCATCCACCTTTTGTCCTCCAATCATATTTCTGGAGGAACGTTCATAAAATCATGATCTTCTCTGGGTCCTTGAGTATTCATTTTCTGAAGGTTTTTGTGTCACATAAAATATATATACTTTTTAGTTCTTTGTTTAATCTTACTAATCTGTATTTGAACCTTATGATAGGTTAAGGAAAAGATTGTACTTTTTTCCCCTATAGTGCCAAACCCTATTTCTTGGGCCCTTAGTGTATATAAGGAAGATACATCATTTAAAGTCACTGATAGAGTCTAGCACAGTGGCATACACCTGTAATCCCAGTAGCTTGAGAGGCTGAAGCAGGAGGATCATGAGTTCAAAGCCAGCCTTAGTAAAAGTGAGGTGCTAAGCAACTCAGTGAGACCCTGTCTCTAAATAAAGTACAGAAAAGAGCTAGGGCAATAGATCAGTGGTTAAGGGCCACGAGTTCAATCTCTGGTACAAAAATAAATAAATAAATAAATAAGTAAAAAACTAAATAAATAAAAATAAAGTCAATGGTAAAACATCAGCCAGAACTGCCTAGACTAGCTCCCATGACACAGTGAGTGCAAAGTGAGATAATGACAGTGAATGTAAGGTGAACTTGACACCTTCAACAACCAGAGTCCATGGCTAACATGAACACAGTGCTAAAGTCAGCACCGATGCTATTTCCCCATCCCTGACATTGCCCAACATTATCCCCTCTGATAAAGTTGTGGATGTTCTGGTCAAGTGAGCACATGTATGAAAAAGGAAAAAGAAAAAAAAAATGATAGAGAAAAATATCTGTGAAGTCAAACAGTGAATTTAAACTATCAAGATAAACATCAACCAAAACAAATGTAGACCTCATACTTGCTTGTAAACACCACTTAATAAATAGCTACCTAGGGGCTGGGATTGTGGCTCAGTGGTAGAGTGCTCACCTAGCATGCATGAGGCACTGGGTTCAACCCTCAGAACCACATATATATAAAATAAAGATATCGTGTCCGCCTAAAACTAAAAAATAAATATTAGAATAAATAAATAAATAAATAGCTACCTAGGGACCTGACTTAGGGATGTCTGTATCATTGAAATGTAGGTAAAGATTGTGGAGTGGAAATTTTTAAAAATCTAATTCAATTTACAGTTGTATTAATAGAAATGAAGGGTCTGGGGAGGAAATCCCTCTTCTCCTATTCTGGAAGGAAGCCCAGCAGAGGACATTCCATCCAAGACATCCTGATTTCTGCATAGAAAGTAAGAAGTGGCTTCCTTCAGAGAAATGTGAGCAGGACACAGAAGAATTCATCTGGTCCACAGCTAGGGTCCAGAAAAGGAGATAAGAGTATGAAAATAGCATCCTTCAGAAGAGAGGAGGCAGCTCCTCACCTCCCTAGTGTTGAAGGAACAGGTATGTAAATTAGATCCTGGACTCAAATGCCATGGCCATGGGACAGGCCATTAGCATTTATCTGAAACCACTGGGCACAATAGGGTTCAAAAATCACATTTTTAAAATATTTAGAAAGGTATATACTGCTTATTGAGTGACACTCCCAGGAAAATCTGGGAAGCACCTCACAAACAGGCACTTTGATATTTCTGCATCAAAACTTAAGAATACTGACTCTAAGGAGGAAAAAATAGAGACCCTATTAAATAGCTTGTTCACTTCCTATTAGGTCAGGTTGTGTCACCAAATGAATTTTTAAAATGGGCAGGCTTCACTAGTAAGTGAAAACGTTCATTTTGTTGATTTTTGGAATGAAGGCAAAGGTACTCAGAATGACCTCCAAGAATGCACACAGTACCCCAAACCTCTCTGCTTTGGGGTCCCCATCACTGCAGTGTCAGCTGAAAGTCCAGCCACACTGAACTTATTCACTGTTCCTTCCCACCCAGGCAGGCTCCACACCTTCCTCCTCCTGGAATGTTCTCCCCACCCAGCCCCATGGCTAACATGTCCATTTACTCCCAGTCACTGCTCAACCTCATCCTAGATTGAAAACTGACACATGCTTCTGCATGGCACTGCTCGGGTTTTCCTTTTGGAATAGTAGTGACAGCTCTTTGATGTAGTGCCTAAATTACTTACTATTGTTATCCTCTCCTTCCCCTTTCAGGATATAAGTTCCAGGAAGGCAAGGATTTTGCCAGGGTTTTACTGTTATCTCTAGCACAGAAACCACACCTGGCATATCATGTTAGTTAACTTTCCATCACTGTGACCAAAATACCCAACAAGAACAACTTAGAGAAGAAAAAATAATTTTGGCTCACAGTTTTAGAACTTGAGTCCATGGTTTGCCAACTTCAGTGCTCTGGGCAGGAGGAGAGACAGAGTATCATGGTGGAAGGGCTTGGTGAAGGACTGCAGCTAACTCATGGCAGCCAAGAAACAGAGGGAAGGGGCCACAGGGCAGATGAACCCTTACAGGACTTGCCTCATCTAGCCATACCCCACCTGCCTACAGTTACCATCCACTTAGTCCATTCACACTAGGATGGATTGAATGGTGAGACTCTTAAAATCCAATTACATCACCTCTGAAGATTCATGAATTAACACAGGAGCTTTGGGTAGGGGGGGACACCTCATATCCAAACCATAACACACATCTTAGGGAGGCTTAGTGGTTATATTAAACGCATTTAAGGCATAAATGGGTGATTACATGAGTTCATTTTAGGAAGACCTGGTTCCCAGAATTCCTTCCTTCAACTACAATTAAACTGGGAATTGTGAGGAATGAAGCCAGTCCTATTCCCTTGATGCTGGGGAGGTGCAGAGACACATGGGCCCTTCTCCCTTTTAGCCTCTTTTCATGTCACCAATAACCAGAGAGGGCAATATGTTCTGAACCTCAGGAATTACTGTGCATCTAGGAGCCTTTGGGGAATCTTTTTTAATCAGCTTATTGAGTGACACTCCCAGGAAAATCTGGAAATGTACACTGAGTAGAGATGGCAAGACTATCAAGATTTCTTCCAACTTCCAATGTTAGGAAGAGGTAGCCCCACCAAGCACTGGCTCTCCATCTTCTTATAAGTGTGATAGGAAAATGAGAAGGGACCAAGAGTGGACAATGAGCCACAACCAAGAGTGGTTATCCAGATTTTTCTTCATAATATAAAGAATTTACCATGGAAGTCTTCAATTTTGGGGAATAAAAACCTTAAATTTCATAAGAAGCATGGCAACTGCATGTCCAGGGTTGTTAATGAAACTGCTGTCCCATCTTTTGTGAACTTAATGAAAGAAACATAATGAAGATGCCTGAGAGGAAATGATCTTACTGGTTATTAGAGGTCTTTATGAAGGCAAGAGTATCTTTAAAAGTGCATGTATTTCAATGTGAGCAAGCTGGAAAAAAGAACTGATAGTTATTTAAATTAGACTTACAACCTTCTTTATGCAACGGACTAACTTGAGGACTTCTAAATGAGCAGCAATTTACTAGCAAAAAAAGATACATATTAAGTCTTTCAGGAATAGTTTCGCAATAATCAGAGCAATGATTGAGAGAAATTGAGTTCTGGGAAGTTAGCAGCACTTGCAGCAAATTAATCAATCTCAGGCTTTTTGGAGTTGCTCTGTGTGCACAAGTTCAGAGGAGAGACGAGCCAGGCCCCTTCCTCCTTTGCACAGGTGGGGATTAAACTGCATTTGCCCTTCTTCAACAGTAAAAATAGTCTGTACTAACCCACTTTCAAATATGCCTATTTGTAACACGCTGATTGAAATTCTTACCGCTGAGATCACTAATAGCATCAGCAGAGTCTGGAGTAATTTTGTTTGGAACATCATATGTAATTTAAATCCAGTATTAATTGAGTAAGTCCACAATTTTTCTATGGTCCATATTTTTATTTTGATAATTAAGGGATTAATTACTACACTGACCTTTGATGTTTATACCACAGCTAAGATAACCAAGTATATATGGAGGTGAGACACAAGAAACTGAAGTTCTAGTTTCTGTCACCATATACCATTGATTTCTATGGCAAGTATACTTTAATTGGTTAATATCTATACAGATACCAATATAATAAACAGATACCCTAAGTATTACCACACTAAGGGAATATTGTATACAATCACATTTTATTTTTATGGAAATTTAAAATCTCACAGACATAGTTCATTTCATTATATATTAGAGACGACTAAATAATATTATTTAATAAACTTATGTTCAAATTTTATTTAGAAGATCATCCAAGGAATAAAATATATGCATAATAAATGCAATAATTAGAAAGATAACACATAATTAGATAACCTAAATAAGCCCTCTAGCTTCACCTGCTTAAGCTGACTTAAAATTATCAATTTTGGAAGACACACAGCTGAGCAACATGTTAGTCTCCCACTAGCTTTGCTGTAGCTGACACCTCTGATTGAACTGCCTAGTGTTCTCCAGCAAAAGATGCTTTCTGATCCCATCACCTGTTCTGTATCTGAAACTATAAAGTTAGATATTCCTTAAAAAAAAAGACAACTTTTTAATCATTAACTTTTCTTCAGAGTGACAGAACCCAGAATATTTGGTGACATTCAGATAGTAACAGAAAAGCCCAAAATTTATGACCACTGAAGAATGCTGCCCACTTATCCTGAAGTAAAAACATACCTCTCTCAAATCCCTATATAAGCTTTGTGCCTGTGACCCCTAAGCAAAATTTTTTTTTGTTGTTGTTAATGGACAAGAGTCCCCATCTTCCATTTGTTGGCTTGATGCCAATAGAGCCTGCTCCTTCCCTATCACTCTGTCTCTTCAGTTACTGGTTTTACTGAGCAGTTACAGAACCAGAACTTTCCTGGATTCAAAAATAACAGTGACACTAGCTCTTCAGTTTTAAGATCAAATTCCCAATAGTTAAATAAATAACTTCACAAATCAAACTATGGAACTCAACACTAATATTTTTATTAGGTTAATGGTTTGTTTTGCAAGGCTAGGACTCAAGCCCATTTCTTCACAGTTGTACTTAATGTGGGGAGGATAGCAGTGCTGTCCATCACACATGATCTAAAGGTCTGGGCTCATCATTAACATGACAGCTAAGAGCCCTGCATTTCCTTAATCAATCAATATGCTTTAAAATACACAACTCTTTCTGAAAACACAGTTGGTAGAAGATAAAATTATAATGTAACCAAGATTAAAATTCCTGTAGTTCTGAATTTGAATTCAACTTAGTGCAGAGCATATATCTTTAAATGTTTCTGTTTATATATGCCATTTTGTCCTATGGGTGGATCCCAGAACAACCAACAGAAGTAATGAGTACTCTGTGCTCAGACTGTAATTTCTAATTACTATTTCCCACTGAAAAAGAACCAGAATTGCTTGAGGAAATGGTGAATTCCAGTTTTCAGGCGGACAATGATTGAAAATACATGCCTAGAGCCTGTTGCATCAGTAGTCAGTAGAGATGGTAAGGGATAGAGTTACACGCCCTGAGTAAGCCCCATGGTAAAAGGGGTGGGGAGGACTTGAGGAACAATAAAGATAATAGGTGTTATGAGTTGAAACACATCACATGTGTTTAAATCTCCAAGTTGGTGAAGACAATGACAACCATGATAAAAATATTAACAACCACCTTGGTCACTTTTTGAGCTGATAATAGCAAACCACCTCATTATTTTGAACACTCATTTAAAAGAAGTCAAGGCAAGCATCAACACCAGCTTCTCATCATCAATACTTATATATATCAGGGTAACCAAATAGTTGATATAGAAAACTTCTTTTTAGAAGCAACTCCAGCTAGTACACACAGGACCAATAGAACTGGACCATTCTGCAAGCCCTAATTAATTAATGAAGATAAGCAGCGATCATCAAGAACTGATATCAAAAATGAGAAAGAATTTCCTAGGAAGCAGAAAAACTTACTGAATGACATAACAGGAAGGCAACAAGCAAAACTCAAAACATGAGGATCTATAGTACGAACAGTTTCAACAACAATAACATTGACCATGAAACAGAGGACAGGATGGATGTGGAATTATAAAGAAGAAATGGACTTAAGAGCCTCATGATCAAAATTAAGTTAAATGATAAACAAAATTAAGTTATAAGACAGGCAAGAAAATTTGAGCACTAATTAATTTTCTAGGGCTTACAGAGAGATTTATTTTTTGAGGGCTCTTACCATATTCTTTTTAAACAGCTTTATTGAGGTATAATTGATATACAAAAAGGTTCACATATTTAATATGCACAATTTGATGAGTTTGGGCATAGATGAACACCATGAAATCATCATCACTATTGACGTAATTCTTTTTTCAATTGATACACTATTTATATATATCTACAGGAGAGAGTATAAAATTTGATTCATGTTATAATATATAATGACCAAATCAAGGCAATTAGCATTTCTATCTACTCAAACATTTACTATTTTTTTTATGTTAGAAACCTCTGAGCAGTGAAGTTGATTGATGGGCACCAAAATTCAGTGAGACAGGAGGAATTAGTTCTAGTGTTCTACAGCACAGTAAGCTAAGTAGAGTCTACAACAATCCATTATATATTTTAAAATAAGTAAAGGGAATCATTGTTGTAGGGCTAATGCTGAATTCTAGCTCAAAAGCTAAGAAGGATGTTGACATTTTAAAATAATTGAAAATAATCATAAGAAAAATATTTCATGACAATGAAAATTCTATGAAATTCAAATTTCAATGTCCATCAATAAAGTTGCATTGAACACAGTCATACTCATTCACTTATACTGTCTTTTACTGTCTGGTGCTGCAAGGGCAGGACTGGGTAATAGGAAATGTGCAATCTGCAAAATTTACTACCTGACTTTTTACACAAAAAAATTTCCAATCTTTGTTTCAGAGAAACACTTGCAGGATGATTGAGACTGCTTCAAAAATCATCAGATTCAGAATAGGTGAAGCATGATACATGATACAAACATGTGTTTGACCACATGTTGTTAGTTGCTGAAGCTAGAAGTTTAGTTTAGTAAGTTCATTATACTATAATTAAGTAGATAATTTCTTTAAAAAATGATTATCTGATTAATTATGATTCTTTTCTAAGGAAAGCAACTTTGCTTCTGACTTATTCACAGCCCAATACTACATAAATGAAAGAGTTGTTTCATCTAGGTGCTACTCAAATTCCTGGTTCTTTTGCAGACAAAGACACCAGCACAAGAGAAAAGAAACTTCAGTTTGGCGAAGTGAAAACATACCCAAGTGAAAGTATCTCTATCATGAGGCTACATTTACTTAACTAGTATAATTTACCTAGACACAGAAAGTGTGTTAGTTCAGTGGTAGAGAGCTTGCCTAGCATGTATAAGGCCCTCAGTTCAATACCTAGCACTGCAAAAACAATCAACCAAAGTGTGTAACAGAAATCTCTTAAATAAAAGTAATAACTTTGAACAAAGCATAGCAATGTAAAAATATGAGATGCAAAAGAGAATACTGATCTGATCTATGATTTCAAAGTTCATCCTCTATTAGAATTACCTGGCTGCTACCATATGCCAGACAAAATGTCCACAGCCTTATCCCAGACTGTGTATCATATATCAGGACAACCAGCAGCATGGGCTGTCCCCATCCTACTTCCCTAGTCCTCAAGACAGTTTAGAAATTAGAACCCAGCAAGAGTTGTCAATTCTCTTTCCAATGAAAGAAAACCCTAACTAAGCAAATCGTCCTCTCTTGTCCAGGTACAGTCTACTCTTTGTATCAAGTTCTGCATTGGTGGAGTCAACTGACCATGGATCAAAAATATTTGAAAAGAAATTATTCCTATTCTGAACATATAAAGTCTGTTTGTTCTTGTCATAATTTCTAAGTAATTCAGTACAGAAACTATTCACATAGGATTTATATTGTATTAAGTATTATACATAATCCAGAGATGATTTAGCAAGATATGCAGAGGTTATATGCAAATGCATATCATTTTATAAATGGGATTTGAGCACCCATGGGTTTTCTTATCTGTGGGGGTCCATATGGATATGGTATGACTCAATAAGTGAACTAACTGAAAAAAAAAAAAAAAGAATGACACTTTGTGACATTTAGGGATGATGGTAATTCCGAATTACCACACTAAAAACTCTTCTAGGACTATAAGGGCCTCCTAGAACAGATATGTAAGGCTTCCAGCTAAAACGCTTTCCATTTTATCCGTTCACTTCCAAAACAAAGAAAGATGAAAAAGTTGAGATTTTAATAAATGCCCTAACATCCTTACTCCAAGGCCCATAATGCTTAAAGGAGACAAGTGAACACAAGTCAGTATCCATAACTCTATTAAGAATGCAGAGGACCATCTCTGTCTTCTCTTCCCATAGTATAACCTCAGATACTTGGAAGCAAGGTACGTAAGCCAGCCTACTGACGAATCTGATAAAAGGAATAGAACAGAAGCTTTCCCAGGATTTATAGCCCATGGGTTCCAAAGGAATGCCCTTAAGATCAGCGCTGATACCTTTCTCTTCTGCCCTCTAGATGGAACTATCTTCCAAGTGGTCCAAATTCTATTCCTGGCCAGAAGACCTTGAAATCACTGTAGACAAGAAAGCTCTCCACCCACCACCACCCTAATTTTTCTTACTGGATCCCACATGAAGCACAAGCTCATTTTTTTTTTTAACCTCATTTTATTCCACTGAGTTAGATAATGTTTCAAAGTAAACTTCATGAATTTTTTTTCCAGAATCTCTCTAAATATGACATGCCATCTCACCAACATAAAATAAATATTTACCTTTAATTTGAAGTAATCCCAAATCATACTAAGTTAAAAAGTATGACAAAAGTATGAGCTTGAAGCCTTTCATTCGTCTCAGTCTGAATGTTTGAGGTTATATAATATAGATGCAGCTACAGATAGACAACTGACTAAAACAACAATGGATGTGATTTTAACCACTCAAAATTTTAGACAGTAAATGGTTCCTATAGCAACTGAAAAAAGGCCTCTTTATGTTTTCCTCATATTTTCTGGTGGTTAAGTGATGTTAAATTTTGCTTTAATATATATGATATAAAACATGTGAGTATTTGCCAAGGGAGTCATAATTTTATTTCTTTATAGATCAGTTTGGGGCTTTTATAACTAACAACAAAAGTGTTCTGATAGAGAGTTATGATTTTTTCCCTCATAATCTATAAATGAAGATAAGAGCCACCCGAACAGGTTGACCACAGGGATGCCTTCCTTAAAAGGGAACACTGCACATACACAATTTTTATTTAATATTATGTAATTTTTATTTAATATTATTAATATTTATTTAATATTATTAATATTTATTTAATATTATTAATATTATTTAATATTATTAATATTATGATAAAAGTGATCATTTACATTACTACATAATGTTTATAAATTCATAAAAACTGTCTGAGTTTTCTTCTGTGCTTACACAGGGGGCATCATGGTTTAGGACATATATTCTAGATAAAGATGACCCGCATTCAAATCCTAATTGTTACAACCAATTGCCATTAGAAAAAAAAAATCCTGAGCCTCTTCCAAGTTTCTACTTCTATAGATGGGCATATCATAAAGTTCTTGCAAAGATCAATAAACAAAGTAACTAAACATCCTTTAGCACAGAGCTGTGCTCAGTAAATGTCATTGTAATTATTTTATTTCAAGAACATCTGTTAAATCAATAATGTAAATACTATTCATTACAGTTTATAGTTTGTTCATCTACAAGTCCAATTATATAGTCCATCAAAAAGGCTGTTCTTGGGCTAGGGTTGTAGTTCAGTGGTAGAGCGCCTGCTCATATGTGTGAGGCACTGGGTTTGATCCTCAGTACTCCATATACTCCATAAAAATAAATAAATAAAGACATTGTGTCCATCTACCACAATAAAAACTATATTTTTTTAAAAAAAGGCTGTTCTCATAAGAATAATTTTAGGTCACAAAAATCTTTAATTTTTTCCCCTTTTTCTCTCAATAAAATGGTCTAAAATTATCTGAGCTTAGAAAAAGACCATGAGAAATTTATTGGAATAGTTGAGAAAGGTTTTGTTTTTTATAATTGAGCAGCTCATAATCAGTTAGATGGAATTATATATCAAAAACTCAAAAGAAAAAAATCTATCTCTAGGCCAATAGTTAAAATAGCTTTACCTCCAAGTAAAGTGTTTCTTTTTTAAAAAGAAATTTATACTCCCCAAATTAACAGTCTATATTGAATTACATTTCTTACAGAATATGGAAAGTGTAGGTTTTATTCGTCTGTTACTATGACACAAGTATTGCTATGGGGCAAGCTCAAATGGAATATTCTGACTAGAAATATATTTCTATTACTTTTCTTTGGTACCAGCGATTGAACTCAGGGGCACTATACCACTGAGGCACACCCCCAGCCCTATTTTGTATTTTATTTAGAAACAGGGTCTCACTGAATTATTTAGTGCCTCGCAGTTGCTGAACTCCAGATTCTCCTGTCTCAGCCTCCTGAGCCACTGAGATTACAGGTGTGCACCACTGTGATCGGCTCTATTGCTTTTAACAGAGATGCTATGGCAATAAATTTGTTATTGTTTTTTTTAAAAATGAATGACAGCAGAATGCATTATACATATACAGCATAATTTTTCATATTTCTGGTTATATATAAAGTATGTTGACACCAATTTGTGTCTTCATACGTGTACTTTGGATAATGATGTCTATCACATTCCACCAGCCTTGCTAACCCCCTGCCCACTCCCTTTCTCTCCACCCCTCTGCCCTATCTGCCTAAACATTTGGCATTTGTTTTTTTGGGACTGGCTAACTTCACTTAGCATTATTTTCTCCAACGCCATCCATTTATCTACAAATGCCATGATTTTATTCTCTTTTATTGCTGAGTAAAATTCCATTGTGTATATATGCCACATTTTTTTAATCCATTTATCTCTACTGAATGTCATCTAAGTTGGCTCCACAGTTTAGCTATTGTGAATTGTGCTGCTATAAACATTGATGTGGCTGTGTCCCTGTAGTATGATGATTTTTAAGTCCTTTGGGTATAGACCGAGGAGAGCTATAGCTGGGTCAAATGGTGGTTCCATTCCAAGTCTTCTAAGGAATCTTCTTACTGCTTTCCACATTGGCTGCACCAGTTTGCAGTCCCACCAGCAATGTATGAGTGTACCTTTGCCTGAACATCCTCGCCAACACTTATTTTGTTTGTCTTCATAGTAGCTGCATTCTGAATGGAGTGAGATGATATCTTAGAGTAGTTTTAATTTGCATTCTTCTAATTGCTAGAGATGACGAACATTTTTTCATATATTTGTTGATTGATCGTATATCCTCTTCTGAGAAGTGTCTGGCCCATTTATTGATTGGGTTATTTGTATTTTTGGTGCTTAGTTTTTTGAGTTCTTTATATACCCTAGAGATTAGTACTCTATAAGATTGTGAGGGGTAAAAATTTGCTCCCAGGATGTAGGCTCTCTGTTCACCTCACAGATTGTATCTTTTTCTGAGAAGTAATTTTTTAGGTTTGACTCCATCCCATTTGTTGATTCTTGGTTTTAATTCTTGTGCTATAGGAGTCTTATTAAGGAAGTTGGGGACTAATCCCACATGATGAAGATTAGGGCCTACTTTTTCTTCTATTAGACACAGAGTCTCTAGCTTAATTCCTAAGTCCCTGATCCATTTTTGAGTTGAGTTTTTTGCATGGTGGGAGATAGGGATTTAATTTCATTTTGTTGTATATAGATTTCCAGTTTTCCCAGCACCATTTGTTGAAGAGGGTATCTTTTCTCCAATGCATGATTTTGGCACCTTTGTCTAATATAAGGTAATCGTAATTTTGTGCGTTAGTCTCTGTGTCCTCTATTCTGTACTATTGGTCTACCAGGGGTTTTTTTTGTTTTGTTTTGTTTTTTTTGTTTTTGTTTTTTTTTTTTTTTTTTGTGGTGCCAATACCATGCTGTTTTTGTTACTATTGCTCTATAGTATACTTTAAGATCTGGTATAGCAATGTCACCTGCTTCATTCTTCCTGCTAAGAATTGCTTTAGCTATTCTGGGTCTCATTTTTCCAGATGAATTTCAGGTTGCTTTTTCTATTTCTATGAGGAATGCCATTGGGATTTTGATTGGAATTGCATTAAATCTGAATAGTGCTTTTGGTAGTATAGTCATTTTGATGATATTAATTCTGCCTATCCAAGAGCAAGGTAGATTTTTTCCATCATTTCTCTCTTTAGGTTTCTATAGTTTTCATTGTATAAATCTTTCACCTCTTTCATTAAGTTGATTCCCAAGTATTTATTTTTTAGGTTATTGTAAATGGGGTAGTTTTCCTCATTTCATTCCCAGCAGATTTGTCACTAATATACAGAAATGCCTTTGATTTATGGGTGTTGATTTTATATCCTGCTACTTTGCTGAATTCATTTACAAGTTCTACAAGTTTTCTGGTGGAGCTTTTTGGGTCTTCTAGGTATAGAATCATATAGTTAGCAAATAATGCTAATTTAAGTTCTTCTTTTCCTATACATATCCCTTTAATTTCTTTCATCTGTCTAATTGCTCTGGCCAGTGTTTCAAGAACTATGTTGAATAGAAGTGGTGAAAGAGGGAATCCCTGTCTTGTTCCAGATTTTAGAGAGAATGCCATTAATTTTTCTCCATTTAGAATGATATTGGACTGAGGCTTAGCATAGATAGCCTTTACAATGTTGAGATGTGTTCCTGTTATCCCTACTTTTTCTAGTGTTTTGAACATGTAAAGGTGCTGTATTTTGTCAAATGCCTTTTTTGCATCTATTAAGATGATCATATGATTCTTATCTTTGAGTCTATTGATGTGATAAATTACATTTCTGATTCCATATGTTGAACCAACCCTGCATCCCTGGAATGAATCCCACTTGATCATGGTGTACAATCTTTTTAATATGTTTATGTATTCTATTTTCCAGAATTTTATTGAAAAATTTTGCATTTATATTCATTAGAGATATTGGTCTAAAGTTTTCTTTCTTTGATGTGTCTTTGCCTGGTTTTGGGATCAGGGTGATATTGGCCTCATAGAATGAGTTTGGAAGTGCTGCCTCTTTTTCTATTTCCTGAAATAAATTGAAGAATATTGGTATTAGTTTTACCTTAAAGGTCTTATAGATTAACTCGGCTGTGTATCCATCCGGTCCTGGGCTTTTCTTGGTTGGTAAGCTTCTGATGGTGTCTTCTATTTCATCACTTGATATTGGTCTGTTTAAATTGTGTATCTCTTCCTGATTCAATGTGGGTAAATTGTATGACTTAATTAATTTGTCAATGCCTTAAATTTCTTCTATTTTATTGGAGTATAAGTTTCCAAATAATTTCTAATATCCTTTGTATTTCTGTAGTGTCTGTTGTGATATCACCTTTTTCATCACGAATGTTGATAATTTGAGTTTTCTCTCTCCTTCTCTTCGTTAGCGTAGCTATGAATCTGTCAATTTTATTTATTTTTTCAAAGAACCAACGTTTTGTATTGTGAATATTTTCAATTGTTTCTTTTGTTGTGATTTCATTGATTTCAGCTCTAATTTTAATTATTTCTTGCCTTCTACTGCATTTGCTGTTGATTTGCTCTTCTTTTTCTAGGGCTTTGAGTGGAATGTGAGGTCATTTATTTGTTGACTTTTTCTTCTTTTAAGGAATAAACTCCATTCAATGAAATTTCCTCTTAGTACTGCTTTCACAGTGTCCCAGAGATTTCGATATTGTTGTGTCTATGTTCTAATTTACCTCTAAGAATTTTTAAATATCCTCTTTGATGTCTTCTGCAACCAATTGTTCATTCAGTAGCATATTGATTAATCTCCAGGTGTTGGAGAAATTTTTATTTTTTATTTTGTCACTGATTTTCAATTTTAATCCATTATGATCTGATAAAATGCATGGTAGTATCCCTACTTTTTTGTATTTGCTAAGAGTTGCTTTGTGGCATATTATATGGTCTATTTTAGAGAAGGATCCCTGTGCTGCTGAGAAGAAAGTATATCCACTTGATGCAGGTTGAAATATTCTATATATTAGTGAAGTCTAAGTTATTGATTGTATTATTGTATTATCATTTCTTTCATTTCAAGGATTTCTGGGAGTTTTTTGTTTGTTTGTTTTTTAAGAACTTCTATCTCCCTATTGAGGTCATATTTTGCTTCCTGGATTTGTTTATGTAGCTCCTTGTCGAAGTGATCTTTTCATTGCTTATATTTGCTCGCTTATATCTTCCTTGAGTTCACAGAACTATCCTGAACTCTTTGTCTGTCATTTTTCCTGCTGTAGCTGCCAATGATTCTAATAATGTGGTGTCTTGATTTGTTTGGGGTACTTTCTTCCCTTGTCTTTTCATGTTGCTCATGTGTCTTGCTTTCCAGCTCTGTGGGTCTGGAGTGTTATTTTTTTTACCCTATAGGTTTGTAGGGTAAAAACAATCTTTTAGGGTTCCAAGATCCCTCCTGGCCAGATGGATATCTGATCTGAGAGCTGCCCCCACCAAATATGGCAAGAATGGTTATCCAAGATGGTGGTGGTCTGTTTCTAGCACTAGGGTGTCTGTTGAGGTGGGGGGAATCAGATAATGGCATTGTGCTGTGGGTAGGTAGTAGCTGAGTGACTTGTGTGGGAGCAGAGCGCAGTCTGGAGTCCTGCAGAGGTGCTAATAGGTGATTCTGCTAAGGCGCTTGCAAGCTGTGTGTGGGTTAAAACTGCAGGCTTTGGGTTTAGGGAGCTAGGAGTACTACTCAAACACTGAGGCTCTGAGCCCTGCGCAGGGGTCACAGCACTGGTGATTTCTGTGGAAGTTAGCTGTAATAGGGGTCCTCTTACCCTCTCTGAGATGCAGTATTACAACTAAGTGAGATCTCCATCACAGAGCAAAAGAGAATGCTGCCTCCCTCTGGCCCACCATCTTGGAATCCCTGTTTTATCAATAAATTTTTTTACTAAGAGAAGTGGGGGGGGGGGGGGGTAGTTTTCACAACAGTAATAAAGAAAAATCCTAGGGAAACGAGGTAACAAGAAATT
>NW_025999990.1:50523190-50586678 GCF_001458135.2 Marmota marmota marmota | reverse complement strand
ACAAATGCCGAATGTCTTCTCTGATATAAGGGGGGTGACTCAAAATGGGATAGGGAGGAAGAGCATGAGAAGAAGACTACCACTAAATAGGGAAGAGAGGTGGGAGGGAAAAAGAGGGAGAAGGGGAGTTGCACGGAAGATGGAAGGAGAACCTCAGGGTTATACAGTGGAGGGGGTAGAGAGAGAGGAGGGGAGGGGAGGGGAGAGGTGGGAGGGGGGAGGGGGGAGGATGGGAAAGGCAGCTGAGCACAACAGACACTAGTATGGCAATACGTAAATCAATGGATGTGTAACTGATGTGATTCTGCAATCTGTGTATGGGGTGAAGGTGGGAGTTCATAACCCACTTGAATCAAAGTGTGGAATATGATATGTCAAGAAATTTGTAATGTTTTGAACAACCCACAATAAAAAATTAAAAAAAAAAAAAGAATAAGCAACTAAGATGTTGCCCATGAGCAAACAAAGCTATTTTTAAAAGTACTAAAGCATACAAAAAGAACAGAAAGAAGAAAATCTAAAATTCCTTTTACCCTCTCTTTGTGTGTGTGTGTGTAAAAATACACATATGTACTATAAGGTATTCCAAAATGTAGGCTACAGTGATCAGAAGATTAATAACAACAAGAAATGTGGTCACATTTGGGAAATTTATTTGAGTTTAAAACATTCATTTAACTGGTATATCACATGGTGAGAGCCCATATTTAACCATACAGATTGCCATATCTGACAACATATAGTTGGGATCTATAGGAACTTCATTGCCTATAAGTTTTGTACTACATGAAAGCAGTCCTACAAATGCTGTATTTTCACCATAAATTGTCTGAAAAGTGTTTTTGAGTACTTTTCAGGTATAATTCTAGATGCACACACACTAAGTTTATTTTCTTGTTCTGTATTCTATACAAACCACTCCCACATTGACACTAACCTGTGTGGCCCACAAATGAGATGGATAAAATATAAGCAGATGGGACACATCTGTTAGTCATGAACATTTCTCCATTGGTGCCATCACCAAATTTATTTGTCTTATGATTTTGTAAAGACTCTGGATATTATATTTCAAACAATCAAATCCTTGATCATTTTTCATAGGAGGGTTTTAGTTAGTTTTTGTGCCTCTGTGACCAAAACACCTAAAAAGAACAACTTAGAGGAGGAAAACTTTATTTTGGCTCATAGAACCAGAATCTCAGTTCAGGGTCTGTGTACTCCATTGCTCTGGGCCCAAGGTGAGATGGCACATCATGTGGGAAGAGTTGCTCCCCTGCTGGCAACAAGAAAGTGGGGTCAGGGGGCACAGGGAAGATGCACCCTTCCAAGGCATATCCTATAGTTACAACCCAGTCAGTCCATTCAAACTAGGATGCATGGATTAAAGTACAGTTTTCATAAATCTAATCATTTCATCTCTGAATATTCTTACATTAACAGGAGTTTGATAGGGACAACTAATATCCAAACCAAAAACAGGATGGATCAATCAGTACATGTAATACATATGAACATTTCTTCTATGGTCAGGTTGGCTCCTTGATGTCAATCATGTAAGCTGGTCATAGCTAACTTCTTCTAGCAAAGTGTTAAATGCACATTGCCCATTCATCTATCTTCAGGACAGGACAAAACAGTGAAGTATAGAGGAATTAATCAGAGGTAAGCAAAAATAGACAAGGAGTTGGATGTACAGTATCATTTACCTCTGTGACCCTGGACAATTGTGAATCTCAAACTCCTCATCTATAAAATAGATAAAACACCATGGGGAGAATCCATGACACTTGATGCAAAATGTCTACACTGGGGCTTAAAGGATGGTGATGTATGTAATGAAAATTATTGCAAATTACTAAAATCAAAAATATTGATGCCCCTCAAATAAAGGAAGTATTATGAATTTCTAAATCTTGCCTTACTTATGGAGACTCAAATCACAAAAAAATATAAAAATATTTCTTCTCATTCAGTTTTCTTCCTGGATTTCATAATTATTTTAAGGTCTCAAGTGAGTCTACATACAGACAAGCATTTTTAAAGCTGTTATGGCATAAGAGTATTATAGGTTGAATATCCATCACAAAAATGCTTCCAACAAGAAGTGTCTCAAATTTCAGATTAGTTTGGATTTTGGAATATTTGCATATACATAATGAGTTATTGGAAATGGAAATTAAGTCTAAAAATGAAATACATTTATATTTCATATACACCTCATTCATATAGCCTAAAGTAATTTTATATAATATTTTAAATGATTTTGTATACAGTACAGTGGTAGAGCACGTGCCTACCATGTATGAGGTCCTGGGTTCAATCCATAGCACCACATACAAAATACACACACACACACACACACACACACACACACATACACACACACAGATTGGGCTGAAGTGTATTTCAGTGTAGATTCCTTGGCTAACATGCTCAATGCCCTTGGGTCTGAGTCCCAGCACCACTAATTAATTAACTAAACAAATACTTGTGTGCATCAAACTCAGTTTCATTGTATGAAACTTTCCACTCCAGGTGTAAGGTCAGCACTCAAAAAGTTTGAGGTTCAGGAGCATTTTGGATGTTAGATTAGATTAGATCTTGTACCTCTAGATTAGAGACACCTGGACCATGATTGTAGATTTCTTTTTTCCACCACCCCTAAGGAATGGTCTGAGTCAAAGGGCTAGAAGTACCAGGCTAAAGGGCAGGAGTGGCACTGGGAAACCTTCCTCTACTTTAAATCTTCATCCCTACCAGAAATCATTTGGTACAAATACAGATTAACAGAAACCACCTTATAAGTGAAGGGCACTGGTCTTCTTTCACAAGCTATTAATAAAGTAAACATCTCCCCACAAAATACCAGGAGACATAAATTATTTAACAGTAAAATTATCGTAACATCACAAAGATTCACAGACCAAATAGTATTCTAAATCCAGGACAAACTAAGTTTCATTTAAAAATCCAAAGTCATATAAATTCAATCCCTATCATCCCCCCTGTTATGTGCGTGGAAAGCTACAGGGACTACACAGTCACTGATAACAAGAAGGACATGACTGGGCAGTAGAAAAAGAAAGATGCTAGCAGGTCAAGAGGAAAATAATTCATCACAGCTATAGTCCAAATCTAACAGAACAAAGAGACACAGATCTAGTACTTGGGAACCTCAACAAGAAATTGTCTTTGAGACTCCCAAATACAGGCAGTCCTCCATTTCTGCATGTTATGCACCCAAAGATTCAACCAATCACAGATCAAAAATATTTGGGAAACAAAAATGCCTGGACTGAACATATACACACTGTTTTTCTTTTGTCATTATTGCCAAAGCAATACAGTGTAACACTTATTTGAATATAATATGTTTGCATTGTATTAGGTATTATATGTCATCTAGAGATGGATGTATTTAGTTTTATGCAAACACTACACCACTGTATACATGGGACTTGAGCACCTGAGGGTTGACCTAACCATGGGTCCTGAAACCAGTCTCCAGTGATACCAGGAAACTGTAGAGGCATACAGGCACCAGTTGTACTTTACATCTTTTTCTTTCCGATTTGAAACACATGTGACATTTTCCTTCCGACTAGTGAATTTTCAATCTTGGGTTTGAATGCTGAACAACAATTCAGACCAATTAAGTCAGCATTTAGAAATGAAGAACCACTGCCTCTATAACAGCAAATAATTAAAAACTCGCAGCCATAAATAAATGCTCAAGGTTAAACAGGAGCTTCCCAAGCCCAGGACATTTATTAAAATAAAAAGAGCAAACTGTTGTCTCTCAACTTGTCAGTAAAATTTTGGCAAAAGCTAAGATGACTCCATGAAGACCAAGAATTATACTTCACGCTGTGATCTCTCAGAAAACATTAACATCGATATCTATCTATCTATCTATATATGTGTATTTTTTTTAAAACTTACTGTTTTTTCAAGAAACATTAAGAGTTCTAGCAATAAATCAGAGATTAAATGAAGAGCTTCACTTTTCAAAGGTGGTTAAGGCTTTGTGTAAAACATCAATAAAAGATGTCTATCTCATCACTGGTCCAGATTGTCAATCTGGAGAGCACTTAGTACAAAACGGCACTAACAGAGAAAATTATTCTCAATCCCAACATCAAGAATTTAAAATACCTGAGAAGTAGGATAAGAAGAAAAGTTGAATCACACACTGCAGAAAGCTTTTAAAGCAGTGATTATAAAACTTTTAGAAAGAGGGAAAAAACTAAAGAGGAATTTGAAACATACAATTTCAGCTGTCTGCATACAGTCCTCTTTCCTGGTAGGCAAGTCCCTAACAGGGACAGGATGTGAATAAACAGTGACATCAGGAAGAAGGGGGAGGCACTCTGGGCAGAGGCCCTCTCCCCCAATGTATTCAACCTGGCAACCCTTTGCAGGCTAACCTTGGGAGGCCCATTCTCCCATTTCCTCAAGGAAAGGAGAAACAAAACAATCATTTATGTAAATTACAATGATTAAAAGGGATAAGGTATTTTAAAATAATAGTGTCACACAAATGTATTACATCACAATCATTACGTCCCAGCAGAAAGGAGAAGTAGGATAGGAGGTAGAGAGATGATCCTTACAGAGAAACGTCAGCACAAGATCTGGAAGCTGACATGGCAAGAAATGGATGTAGAGAGAAGTGTTTAAATCTGAAGGTTATAAAGCTAGCTCTGTGGCTCTGAGGCAGAGCGCCTGCCTAGCATGTTTGAGGCACTGGGTTCCATGCTTAGCACCCTGTAAAAATAAATAAAATAAAGGAATTCTTTACATCTACATCTACAAAAAAAACGTGAAAGTTCATCTTAGTAGCCAACTCAAAATTTAAATAAAAATAAATAAATGGATTGGAGGTGTGGCTCAGTGTAAGGGACTGTGCTGACCATGAACAAGGCTCCAGCACCATGAAAACAGACAAATAAAAGTAAAAGTCCCACAAAAAACAAACCAAGGAAAGAAAAGGGGGGGAGGGGTTCAGTCAAGATGAGAAATGAGCACACCACAGATTAATGCTTAAAAGGGAAAAACAAATTTTTAAAAAACATGTAATTGGAAGGCACTGGGTAGAGGAAACCCCTCATAAAACCTAGAACTTAAGAAGGGGGTAACATTCTGATAGAAAGGAACCAGTCATTTTAATCTATTCATTCTGCCAGAATTCCTAAGACCTGGCATAGACACGTAAAAACTACTTGCAAGGCAAAATATGAGAGATGGAACTTGAGAAATTGTAAACAAAGTCACACAAATTATGTTAATATATATGTGTGTGTTTGTGTGTGTGTGCATACACACATACACACATATAAGTTATATGTATTTTACATGTTTGAAAGCAAAATATATGTCATTAATTTCTATGTTTGGGGAAATTGCTAGAAAATTAAAATTACAAAAGCCTAAAAACTCTTTTTGTATGCACGTGCTTGTGAGTATGGGTGCTGGTGTACGCACATGCTTGTGTATAAGTTTGTGTAAGATTCTCTAGATTTTGCTCAGGAGGATGAATCAGAGAAAGTGCTGTATTTTGAACATCTTCACAGTGTTCTGAAACAATTTGACAATATGATCTTCTAAATGAGACAACTAAGCAAAAGCAAAGGGGGCAAACAGAAATTCATAAAGGATGTGTGAAAAGAAAAAATACCTAGTTTATGCAGAACACCTAAAAACCTGGCCACTTATTGATAAAGACGAAAGTCCTGAAACAAGTGTCCAGACACAGGCTTTTTCACTGATTCCTCCCTCCAGGGCAGGAAAAATTGTGGTTACTATACCTGCAACCAGAGCTTGTCACCAGCCACGGTCCTGCCAATGGCACTGCACTGGAAGGTGGCAAACTGGCCAGCATTCACTTCTACATTCTGAATCCGCAGAAAATGGGGAGTTCTGGCTACATGAAAAGAAAGAAATAGATATATTAAAAGTGGAGTTCTGCAACTACTATGATCTTTTTCAATCTATCTGTAATTTGGGGCCTTTCCATTTTCTTCACCTTGGGAGAAAATAATGCTTTTGCTTACAAGAGCTTTAAAGATTTCACTGTAATTGTGCAAGATAAGATGGAACCTTCTGGGTGTATGCTTTGTAAAAGACTAAAAAAGCCAAGCAATCTGGGATAGAACCAAAAAAAGAAGATATTTTATTGTTCCTGCTGTGCAAATTATCATAGCTCAGTAGTCATCTTGTAATAACAGATCTGTATTAATAAAGATTATGCTGAAGCCTAATTGATGTTTTGAACAAAAACATATTAGATATTTATACTAGCAACATGAAAAGAACAGTAAGAAGTTAAATGATGTTGTCAAGGAAACTTTTAAACCCAAATACAGAGCTGTGCATAATATATATTTTAACACAACTAATTGGAATGCAACATTACTCATGTAATATTTTCCAGCTATCACAAATAATATCCCTATAGACACACTTTGTGAATGATTCTGTGACTGCCATAGTGTAGCAATTTCTGCTGATTCTTATTTCTAATTCAAGAAGTAACAATGATTTCAAATGCTAAACAACATTGTTTCATGATGTACATTGTGCCTATGGAACAGCTGTTTAAATACAGGGCAATTTTATTTGACCTGGGAAGCACAGGCCAATTTCTGCATCACACTGAAAACAAGTGTCCGGGAGCTAGAATGATAGATGTTGTGCAACTCCTTTTAGGAAAACATTCTCTTATCACAACAATTAGTAGAGTAAAAGAGTAGCAAGTCAGGTAGAGGGAAAGAAAAGGAGTACAACAAGACGTCATGATTTTCTGGAGGAAGTAGGGATACAACTCAATAAAAACTAGTATAAAGGCAACCCTTGTTGGGTTCCCTTTCACCTTGAAGAAGCTCTGTATCTTTTCTTCTCACTTGAATAAATCCTACTCTTTTATGCTCAAAAGCAAAACAACAACAACAACAAAACACACACACAAAAAAAAAAAAACTAGTATAAATACCTTAGTCTTCATTGCTAATGGTCTTCAGGCCATATCCTAATACTTTCAAGGAACTGTGCCCTATTATTGGTATCCAATGATTATAAACTCACACTTAGGTGAGCCTGAGAAGAACATAATTAGGAATGGAAGTGGGTTGCAACCAAAGAACAAGTAAAAAAAATTCATTTTAATGTCAATGACGTACAGTAAAATCCCATTACTAATTTGGAGGCCACTAATAATTTAATGTATTCCTGATATTTAGCATTCAAAATGTTCTGCATAGCTTCTGACAAAACTATGGTCTCTATCTTTTTTTTTTTTTTCAGAGAGAGAAGAGAGAGAGAGAAATTTTTAATATTTATTTTTCAGTTTTCGGCAGACACAACATTTTTACTTTATTTTATATGGTGCTGAGTATCGAACCCAGCACCCCGCGCATGCCAGGTGTTACCACTTGAGCCACATCCCTAGCCCGGGTCTCTTTTTTTCTTAATGTTAATATATAATGCTAAACTCTATAAACTATTTCACTGATTCAATTCTCATCATTTCTAAGAAACTAGAAAACACATTGATTTTAGAAAATGTAGGAAAATAACATTTGTTGAATACATACATGCCACATATCTTTCCACTAAATACTTACAAATGTTCTGGGGGTGGGAGGTGTTTTCTCCATTTCATGGGTGAGAGGACTGGTGGGAATGTGGATAAAGAGTGTTAGAAGGAGAATGCAAAAGGTTGGCCAGTTCAAAGCCCACGTATAGGCCACTAAGCCAGGCCTCTCTAGGTCTTCTTATCACCTCTGCCTTCCCTATTGATCTTCTGCTCACTGGGGGTACCTCCTCTGTTGTAATTTTAACTTCTTCCAAGATGACTCCTCAGTGCTATTTCTTCATTGAGGCGTCTATGAATTCTCTCATTTTGATGTTCATCATTCTCCTATCACAATAGCAAGGGCACTCCTTGTAACAGCACCTGATATTAATGCCTCACATAGAACTGATACTACTTGGCATCATTAAATTTAATCTATTTTAAAGTTATTAACTTAAAATTAATAAAAATGTGAACACATAACCTTAAGGACTATTCAGTTGAGATTTTAACTTCTGCAGCAGAATCACACTACTCTACCTTCCTACCTCACCTCTGACACAAACTTTTACTCTATAAAAAACTTTACTGGACAAAGACCCACAATCATTTTAGACATCCCTGAAGCTCATAAAGATCTGGAAAAAATTCTGCAATTTGACTAAATTAAAAGGACTGCATTGGAAGTCAAAAGGCTGTTTTCTTATCAAGAAAATCTAAGCAAAAGTGAATACTGCTCCTCTTCTAATTAAACATAAATATATACAGGTTAAACACCCTGATTTGAAAATCTGAATATTTCTGACAGCAGACATGACACCACAGGTAAAGAATTGTACACCTCATGTGATCATATTTCACAACATATGCATGCTAAAAAATTTATTGTACAAAAATTACTTTCAGACTATATGTATAAGATTTATTATAAGACATAAATGAATCCCATGTTCAGGCTTGCATCTGATTCCCAAGAAATCTCATTATAAATATGAAAATATTCCAAAATCTAAAAAAATCCATAAGTCCAAGTATTTTGGATAAGGGATACTCAAGAAATTCAACTATTTCAGTACATGGGTCATTAATATGAAATTTGCTCAAATTTTCATAAAATTAATCTAAGCATACCATCCTAGCCATGTGGACATCAACCTACATGATGATCCTTAGAAAAAAAGAAAAATGATGGCAGTGAAACTCCTCTATTTGTCAGTGTATTTGTACACCAACAGATTTTTAACACTTTTATGTAAATTGTGCATGTCTGGTCCCAGCAGATAAGGTACCCTGCAATCACACAAAGAGTAGTACATACTCCTGAGGGACTGCTAGATCCACTTCCTGTCAAGTAGGGGACTGACAGATCTACTTCCTGAGGAACTGTCAGGTGCACTTCCTGTGAGCTGAGAGACTGCTAGATCCACTTCCTGAGAAACTGTCAAATGCCCTTCTTGTAGGATGAGGGACTGCTAGGTCTACTTTCTATTGACTGAAGGATTGCTAGAACACTTCCTGAGGAATTGTTAGATGCACTTTCTGTAGGTCGATGGATTGCTAGGTCCACTTCCTGTTGATTGAGGAACTTCCAGATCTACTTCCTAAGGAACAATCAGATGTACTTCCTGTAGGCTGAGGACCTGCTAGGTCCACTTCCTGTTGATTGAGGGACTGCTAGATACACTTCCTAAGGAACTGTCAGATGCACTTCCTGTCAGCTGAGGGACTATTAGATCTACTTTCTGTCTACAATTCCAGGAATCAGAAGTCCCCATAACAAGTCCCCCAAATCACTCATCTTCTCAGGCAGAAGGCTTCTGCCCCCAACCGGCTAAGAAAACAGCTGTCCTCAGATCACCAAAAACTGAAAACTGGCCTCATATGCCTTCTATCCTTCCTCTTCCAAATTCACCTCCCAATAAGAATAGATGCTTCTAGCCATACAGATCCTTTAAAAAAAACTTCCAAAAACACTTTGAACATTTTCCTTTCAAAGTTAATTTTCTGTGGCCTTTTCCCTTTTCATCCTTCTTACTAAGTCTCCCCTAATGTTGAAGACCTTAGGTTAGGACTTGGCCGTTTCACTTTTCAGAGAACAAAACCTCCTAGTAGCTGTCTTATGCCACCATAAAGTCAACAACCCACAACTTTCTTCCTAAAATCAAAAGAAACAACAAAAACAAAAATCTTATTTCTGAGGTACTTAGACATAGAGAATCTATAAAAGCCTACACTGGACTATCCTCCAGCCAGCCATGAGGTGGGTCATTGACCCTAAGGAAGGAGATGCTTCCATCAACAATCTACCTCCAGATAGGGTCCTGCAGCCCCTTCAAAGTCAACCTTGACATCCTGCTACATTACTGGAAGGGAAGCATGCACATCAAGGGAAGCAGTAGAAAGCTGACAAGCTCAGTGTGACAGAGGATGATAAATACAATGGGGAATAGCTGTCACATGAAAAACTGGGTGTTCTTGTTTGGGTTTTTGTTTGTTTTTTAAAGAAGATATTTCAGTGTCATGAAGGGTAAACAGGCACATGGGAAGAATACAAGCAGTGGAGAATGATAACTGGCTTTAAGTTTGTGAGAAAGACCAACATGAAATAACATGCAGGTGTGTATTTCTAAAGGTGAACACAGTTTTAAACACTTAGAGACTATTGTATGAGCCAGTGAGATAGCCATTGACTAGAGAAAGAAGTCATAGTTGCAGGGCAGAAATGTGGATGGCCTGAACACCCCATTTTTAGCTGGCATCCTACTAAACATGGCCACTGTCACAGGGTTCATCCAAGTAAAGATAAAGAATCTCAACTTAGAAAGTCCCACATTGTCTTTTTCCCAATTGCCTTTGTGTGTTCTGCCTCTGGCAATAGGAGTGCCTGCTGTCTTCCCTCTGGGCTATCTACAGATATGGGGCTGTATCTTGAGCACCTCTGGGGTCACCTCTTGCAGGGATGGGTAAGCCACAGAAAGACCAATGGTTTAAGACCTTTGAATGGGTACACTCTGTGTAGCTGGGTTAGAATCCCAGGCTTCTTAATGTGTCAAGGATTTCTTGGACTGGGAGTTCCTAGTCTAGGCTTTGATTTCCAGGACTCTATACTCTGCTTGCTTGATCATGTTATTCTCAGGGGAACTCTCAGTTGACTAAGCAACCCCCCTTCCTTTAAATACCTGCTTACTGTATGCCCCTTCGTTATACACCAGCTCCAGCATACTTAGAACTTTAGAAATTTAGAACTTTGGTACTTAGATAAGATAACTAAAACCTTCCAAGCTGTATCCCCTAGTCTTCTCTCTCCTCATCCAGCCCTTCAACACTCTACTGGTCATCACAGTCTCCCTTGTTCCACTTTAGGGGTTCTTAAGGGACTCAGGAACCCAAACAGCAACCAACTGAAGCTGGAAAAAACTCTAATGGAAAATAAAATGCAGTCCACAGCCTCGATGAAATTACATGTCAGGATAAGAGAAAATCACAAAAGTATCGTCCACAAAAATTGGTAAAAGCTTTGGCCCTCATATTGAGCAAGTAACAATTTATTTCATCTGCCAGAAGCACAATTTAGATAAAAATATAAGTGAGGCAAGACAAGAAGCAACTGTGTTAATGCCCGACTTATGGCTAAAATTTTAGAATAAAAGCTGCAGAACTCTATTTGCATCTGTGTGCACGTAAGGCACATAAATACCTATGAATATTATGTGTATGTGATATTTTCCTACTTCTGGGTGATGTGACTATTTTTTTTTTTTTAATTTTGGTGCAGTACTGAGGATCAAACCCAGGTCCCAAATCTTTGGTTGACTAGTTTAATACTGTTGGTTTAATTAAAAGAAACATCCATCTTCTGAATTATCAGCAACTTAAATTTACTAGTTAAATAAGCTAAAGCTATATTTACAAGACTTCATGATTATAAAACCAATGAACTTGATTTTAATCAAATTAAGTCATTCTGCTGAGAACCTTTATTTCAACAATCATTCCCTAAAAATATTTCTGAAAATTATTTTGTTAACTTTCAACGTGAAAGTAAAGCCAAAGATAATCATTAAGTATCTTGTTTATTTTTAAGTAAAATACTGAAGTATTTACAATTTTTTAAATATATTTTTGGCTTATTATCCTTGCAAAAAGACTAAATATATTTGGCCCTATATAATAAGCATGTTCTTTGGCCACATTAAACTTTGTTTTTTTAAACTATGAACAAGCATGTAGCTTCAAGGGGATGTGAAGATATATTCATAAAATTATATGTGAAGTAGATTCATAAAATTTCCTCATATGCACAGAATGCTGGAATATGAAAATGTTTCACAGTTGTCTCCTTTCTCATTTGCTTTGTAAAATAAAGGTTGCTAATGGGTTGTTTTGTTGTGGTGTTTGGACAGGCTGGCCTGGAACTTTCAATCCTCCTGCCTCAGTCTCCCGAGAATTCAGGATCGCAGGCATTGTGGACACCACAGATTACTAACGGTAAAATTATAATCAATGTATGTAAGTAAAAGTACTAGAAAAATAAAGAGCAATGGGAAACAGTTTTGAATGAAAAATATACACAGAATGAAGGACATGCTTTGTTAAAGGAAAACAAATAATTATGTCAGAAAATAGAATTTTGATTTTTTTAAAGGTTAGGTGAGAAGAGACCAGGAATAGGAAAAACCCAAATGGATACAGAAATTTACAACAGGTGTAGGGAAAAGTGATCATATATTATATGGTCCCGCTGGCTGAAATCTGAGTGAACTTATTTTAATAGTTCTTTTAAAATAAGCTATAATCTTGCCAGTACATGGATGTAAAATGAATGTGATTCCCTCTCTTCTTTTCCTTTCTTTTTGGGGGGGTGNTTTTGGTTGGGGAGGTGCGTACTGGGAATTGAACTCAGTGACACTTGACCACAGAGCCACATCCCCAGTCCTATTTTGTATTTTATTTAGAGATAGGGTCTCACTGTGCTGCTTAGTACCTTGCCATTGCTGAGGCTGGCTTTGAACTCTAGATGTTCCTGTCTCAGTCTCCCAAGCCGCTGGGATTATAGGCAGCACCACTGACCATTGCTTTTGTCTCTTGGATTATTGGTCTGTTGTCAGTAAAAAATTGAAAAGAGTTTCCTTTACCTTTTTAGTGATAACCAAGAAAAGAGATTCTTTGTCTTGGTCAAATAAACTTCTTGTGTTGTCTTTACTGGAACATTTAAGGGAACCAAATTTTCTCAATATTAAAAGGGCTAAGTTTTTTTAAAAATTTTTTTTTAGTTGTAGTTGGATACAATATCTGTATTTAATTTTTTAATCTATGTGGTGCTGCGGATCAAACCCAGCACCCTGCATGTGCTAGGTGAGCACTCTACCGCTGAGCCACAACTCCAGCCTCAGGGCTAAGGGTTTTTGATTCTCTCAATCAAGTTACCTCTCACATTTGAAATTCTTATATATTGCCACTTTGGTTAAATATATAACAACTATGCACTGTTTCCTAGAGACCCAAGATCCTATTTCATCAACAATTCAAAGTTCTTTTTTATATTTTTGACAACTTCTGATATTTGTACTTCATAAAATCAAATATGAAATAAAATATTGATCTTAAACTGATTTGGAAATTCCTCAGAGGATCCCTGAGAAATCTTAAAAGGTTTGTTCTTCCACCTTACAAAAAGAGAAGATGAAAATAACAATGACAATTAGGTATATTTGATATGTTGACTTGCATGAGAAGCATTATCAAATAAGAAAAGTTTAATCTCCTCCCTTGGGTTATATTTTCATGGGTTAATGTCATTAATGTAAATATTTCAGGAGTTATGTAAATGCCTAGAAATCACCCAATATTCTTGCTATACGTATGTTCTCATTCTGCCCTGGCTGATAGCAGACAACAATGGTATAAAGTTATTATTCATAATTCTAATTATTATATAAAAGGTTTTAAGTCAATGAAACTTGTTTATAATACTATTATTTTAAAAATACTACTAATAATGCACTATTTGTATAATACTATCATTAGATCTTTAACCATGTCCCTTTAAGTCTTTTATCATTCATAGATATTAATTGTCTTACAGTGATGTGATCCTGTTTTAGCAAATACGTGCAAGATACCAAGACAGAGAACTTCATCCTAAAATAAAAAACAAATTGCAGTTTTTCTGAGATCCATGAAGACGACTCGGCCAGGTGCTCTGGAGTACCAGCTTTGTTGGCACTGATGATTTCATGATAGTCACTGAACTGAATAAGGATTTCCAGAACTCTAGTTGAGAAGCTGGTGTGTTCATGAAACTGTTTACCCAAAATCAAACAGAACCAGAATTAACTGAATGGGACTGAATAAACTAATGGATGATGATGACAGTTTTTATGCTCTTTTTGTTTTAAACATTGCTATTCCATTAATGTTCTATTTCTGGAAGTCAAGGAACACTTTTCTCTTTTTATCTTAAGTAACCTATAACTCCTAATTGGTACGATTATTAATTTGTAAGCAGAAATGAAATATCTTTTCTTCCCTGCCTAAAACCTTCAAAATTTCAGAAACTAATATTGAATATTCTTAGATTTTGGGTCCACATAATTATTTACCTAGGTTCAATGAGAATCAGTCCTCTTTATAGTAAGACACATTGAAAACATTGCTTACATAATCAGTACTTTAGAATGTCTTATCTGAAAATAATGTGCATAGAATCAGATGTGATGAGTTTTAGGAAACAAAGGATGATTTTATTTGACAAAGCCCTCTTGGGAAAATGAACCTTATTATAGATGAGTAAGGAAGGTCACTTCCTGGCAAGTCCAGGAAACAGGATACAGGCATTTCAAGAGAAGTTTGGTGCTAAGTCTTTCACATGGCTTCCTAGATTAGGCAAACTTTTAAATATCCAGTCTGATCCAAACAACTTAAGTCAGCATATTATAGTGATACATGCTTACCCATGTTTATAGCAGCAAAATTCCCAATAGCCAAGTTGTACAAATGGCCTAGGTGTCAGTCAACGTATGAATGGATAAAGAAATGTGATACACATATACGATGAAGTTTTATCTAGCCATAAAAAAATGAAATTATGTCATTTGCAGGAAAATGGATAGAACTCGAATACATTATGTTAAATGAAATAAACCAGGCTCAGAAGATAAGGGTTGTATGTTTTATCTCATATAAAGAAGATAGAAAGGAAAAAGGAAAAGAAAGAGTTGGGGAGGGGAATCTTATGAAAATTGGAACAGAATGAGTAGAATAGAGGAAAGGGACCAGAGGGAGGGAGGAATGAAGGGAAAGGAAAGGTACTGGGGAATAAAATTGGCCAAATTATGTGTGTGTACAAATATGTCATAATGAATATCACTATTACACGTAATTATAATGAACCAATTTAAAAAAACTAAAACGCATACAATCTGAGATTTCTTGTAAAAAGTCCCAACGAAGCAAATTTTAAAAGGTGCCATGTGGAGAATTATCTTGCTGCATTTATATGATTTATTCAGTCGAATTTAATTGGACTTGACTTATTTTGTATGATCAGTGACTGTGGTGAGAAATTTCAATGGAAAACAACTCACCACTGTGGGTTCTCAGATTCCAGCACTATTCATTGTCTTTGAGATATTTTTCACCTATTTTTAGACTGGTTCTTGCTATCTTGGGCATTTTGTCAGTAACATTTCCAATTTTCCTCACACCTTACTGATTTGGGATCATTGACAAATAAAACTTTCATTTTTCCAAAGCCCTGTGAGCAGAAGCTCGACAACTCAACAGAACTTCAAAGGATCCATCATTAGAACAGGATGTACAACTAGAAAATTCACTGGAACACCTGTTTCCTCCACGCTGTGCTCCAGGAGAGAATCATGACTAGGACACTGCACTTGCCACCATCACCAAAGATCCTTCAAACCCAGCAACTGGCAGTTGCCCTCTGCACTCAGGAACTGTCCAGCCTGCTCCAACCATTAACCTTTACTTTTGTTTCCTCCTTCTAGTATAAATTCTTCTCTCTTTTTTATAGGTCTATTTCCTTGCTATTTTTAATTCTAATGGTTCTCCACAGCAATAACCTAGCTGCTGTTGCTACTTTTTATTTGGTGAAACTTCCAGAAAAATTTCAGACATAGAAAATGTAGGAACCCACTGAGACCCCCAGAGTTGGTATAAAAGTTATTTTAAAGTTAAAACATTTGAGCTAAAGAAGATAAAGAAAGAAATCTTCTCTTGATGTCCCTTGTTTGACTAAAGCAAAGCTAGCCCAAAACTACAGTGGCCACTAAGCCCCTCATAAAGTATTTCCTGCTAATTAAGCTGCCATGGAGATAGACTGCCCATTCCCATTAATATCAAATAATCCAAAAGAGCCTTCTACCCTTTCCCAGTGTATGGAAGATTCTGTTGGATTACTTGATTATAACTCTCTTTTTTGTTAAATTTAGTATATAAATATTTACCTCTAGTTATTTAGCAAGTTTGTCATTATTAGGGGCTTCTTTCCCATGCATGGGGGAAGCAACTTTGCTTTTTCTTCCATTAATGAATCTCTTTGTCAGTTGGTTTGCAGGCCCCCAAGCACTGAACCTCATAGTTAGAAGAGGAAAAGTTTTCCTTGTCACAGTATCTAAATAGGTATGTTTATGCCTCATTCCATATGAGGATTATATGTGAAATCTAATCTCTCCTTTAGTATCCCTATGGATCATTAAAGGCTGAGCTAATCCTGCACATTCAGAATGGCACATTGCCTCACAAGGCTGCCCTCACTTATGTGCAAGACCTCTAGTTCTGTTCTCCTCTCACAGCAGGCCTCTATATCAAGTTGGGTCTCTAATACCAAGTGTTTCACTATGGACCCATCTTTCATGATAATCTATGGCTTGAACATATGTTAGGAGCTTGGTCTCTGGGGGGCAGTGTTGAGAGAGGGTATGGAATACTTAGAGGTGGGGCTTAAGGGTAGATCACTGAGGGAGCTACCCTCTGAAGTGATGAAGGTAGCTCTTGGGGGACCCCTGACTCTCAAAAAAGTAAGTTGACAAAAGAGCAAGCTTAATCCCTGAATTACTCTCTGGTTTCCCATTAGGTCATGCTATGTCTTAATCTTCCATGTGCTCCCTCTATGATGCCATTAGGCCCTTGCCACAGGACAGAGTAATGAGGCCACCTGATTTGGGGACCTTCATCTCTCAACAGTGAACTAAATAAAATTCTTTCTTTTATAAAATTGGCCTTCCTTGAGGGTTTCATTATAGTAACAACAACAAAAAGACAAAAACACTGGTCAACAGGGTGCTACACTTGGGGATGTTAGACTGCAGTTGGTTAAGACCAGGGCAGTTCCGAGCCGGTGGTGAAGGATTGTTTAACGATTTGAATATAATTTCTGTCATACCAAAAGGGTTTTAAAATTTATCAAGTCTCCCCTAAACATCCCCTGCAAAATCCTATGTGTCCTAGGCCTTGACTTCTTACCTTGAACCCACCTGTGCATCCCTTCTACCTGTGCCCTAGTTTAACTGTGCTTCTCCCTCTCCCTGTTCCTCATCTTCCTCCTTTCCTTCTTCCTCCCTCTCGAAGTATTCCTCTTCCTCCTGTTCCTTCTCTTCTTCCTCCTTGTAATTTTTTTTTTCACCATTGTAACCAAAAAACCTTACAAGAACAATCACAGGAGGAAGAGTTTATTTTGGGGCTCAAGGATTCAAAGGTCTCAGCCCATAAACAGTTAATTGCATTGTTTTGGGCCTGAGGTGAGGCAGAACATCATAGTGGAGGGGCATGGCAGAGAAAAGCAGCTCAGGACATGGTAACAGAAAGTAGAGAGAGACTAAGCTTGGCTCATCAGGGACAAAATATATGTATCCCAGAGGCACACCTCCAATGACCTACCTCCTCCAGCCACACCCTACCTGCCAACAGCTACCACCCAGTTAATCCCTGTCACTGGATTAATGCACTGATTAGGTTAAAACTCTGATGACGGGATCATTCCACCTCTAAACTTTCTTGCATTGTCTCACACATGAGCTTTTGTGGGTGAGTCACCTCACATCTAAACACTCCTTTTTCTTCTCTATCTCATCTCTCTAATCTCTTCCCCTTGCTAAGAATATCAAAATCCCTCTTGTTCATTATATGCAGGATAACTGAGTTCTTTTCACTTTTCTCAACCAGAAAGGCCCAGGATACTGGTAAAAAGGGAAGAGCTCTGCATGCCTGCCTACTTCTCTATAATGCAGAAATGCAAAGGTTTTCCTGCTGTTAGGAACTTTTCCTTCCCTACTACAATCATCAGAATGAGATCTGCAGCCCTTCAAAGGTTTCCATGCTATCAGAGTGACACAAAAGGAAAACCAAAACTGATTTAGTCTAGAGCATCATAAACAAGCTTACCATTGATTAAAATAAATTTCAAATGAATTTCAAATCTCAAAAACTTTAAGTTCATTCTGCATTAAGCATTTAAGGAGTTATTTTGAAAAATCAAGGGTGTTTTCCTTTTAAAAATATTATGTTTCTAAACTGTCTGAAAAATCATTTATTTTCCCCCAAATATGAAATACCCTCCTATACAATTCATGGACACTGACTTCGTGTTACATATTCCTCCTTCCCTTAAGATGAATATGTTTAAAAGGAGTTCAAAATATTTGAAATCATTTTTATTTTTTCCCTAAGAATTGTGATTTTTTTTTAAAAAAAGGTTTTTCACATTTAGTATTTTAGTAAGAAGACTTAAAATGGAGAAATAATTGTTAATCATATGTTCATTATTTCTAAGATGTAACTTCTGAAATGTGTATGCATTGCTGCACTCAATTTTGTTTTTTTCTTAAACGGAAAGCATTCTGCAAGCTGTGGAGGACACACATGGCATTGTGTCCGAAAGCTTGGCTGGGGAGTAAAATTTAGATTCATACAGGCTCACAATGAGGGAGGGGATTCACAGAGATTATCTATTTGCATTAGGTGAAGAGGCAGATGGGAAGCCAAATCTTGAGAACAGTAGAAAATGGGGAGGGAATGGTGGGTAGATGGTGTGGATAAAGGTCAAAGAAACCCCTACTGAGCCCAAACAGAAGGCCGGCAGCACCTGGTAGAAGCTGCCCTCTTACTGCCTTGGTATAGGTAGTTATGCTACCCATGGCTGCTCCGGGAGACCTGGAAACTGGAAGGATTTCTGGTATTACACAGCACTCCCAGAACAACTCTTGCCATTGTAGAAACTATATATCCTCTAACCCCTAACTACCATTATCCTTCTGCCTTTTTCAGGAAAAAAAAAAAAAAGAAAGAAAGAAACATGCACTTTTTTTTTTTTTAATTTCACAAAATACTGTCAGCATTTTTCCTTATCAAATGTTCACTTAAAACTATTGGAAAATCTCCTGACCATGTATCACTGGTTCTGAACCAAGGGTAATATAGTTCCACGGGGGATTTTTTTGTTTTGTTTTGTTTTCCTATGTTTTTTCCAGGGCTGGTGATCAAACTCAGGGCCTCATGAATGTTAAGCAAATGCTCTAGCACTGAACCAACCCCCACCCCCACACTTGCCAAAGGACATATGACAATGTCTGGAGACATTTCTGTCTTGTCACAGCTGCTATGGTGATGGTGCTTCTGGCATCTAGTGGGTAAGGGCTAGGGATGCTAAATATCCTAAAATGTGTAAGATAGCACCTGTAAAAAAGAAGTATCCAGCCAAAAATGTCAACAGTAGTCACAGTTGAGAAACTCTGACATACATACATGGGAACACAGGTATGGACACAATCTGTTGCTCTGAACACATGGCTTTCTTTCATTATATCTAATGCCAAGGCAAAAGTGCTCATAATTGAATACTTATGTGCAGTTTTTATTTTTCCTTTCATCAAATTTTTAGAAACTGAATTACTGAGACCAAAACCATTCACATTTTTAAAAGACTTCTGACACAACTGTCAAAACTGTTTTCCATAAAGCTTATCCCAATTTGCATGTCCAAAGCAAGGCATGAGAGTGTTCTTTTTAGTACACTTTCAATGAACTAAAGAGAACCTATGAAGCTCATGAAACACTACACTACCAATACTGTCTCCAGAGAGTTGTCTCTTAGAACACACCTTAAATTTTGAATTTGGGGGCCAAAAATAAGGTTTGTGATATTTGGGTCTTTTTTTTGTTACCCCCATACTTAATTAAGACATGATGCATGGGATGAAAGCCATCACTTTCCCATTAGAATTATTGTAGCCTACTCAAAGAGTTTTAGTGCACATACTTGCATGGGAATGTTAAGGATCTAAAACATTTTATGCCTCCACTCAAACTAACTGTATTGTGTGAGAGAACCTCCAGTGGAATCCACTGACTGGCTTTAGCCTGGGAAATACTGTTGTGGAGTTAAGAAGCAGATTGCCAGAAAAAACAATCATCTGGCTAAGATAAAAAAGCCACACCTTTAATGGAAACCAGATGAAGACATACAAACCTAGTAAGCATATCATCTTTATAAGCAAATTATCCATTTTAAATGAAAGACAATTGACAGAAATGGAAGACAGTGACTAACCCACCAGGGTAAATAAGAAAAGACACTGTGGAATTCTATTCTATTGTAAAACATTAAGATCAAACTTTTTGCTAATGATATGTATAAGTTTCTTTCAGTAAACATCAGGTTATATAATTTTCCAAAGTTTTAAGATGCATGAATTCTCCCTAATTCTATAAACCCTAGAACCATTTTCATTTGGCAAGCAGCTTAGGCAGTTCAATCACAGTATTTTATGATTTGGATCTCAGGACATTTGTGTTCAAACATCACAACTTCAGCCCTTTACTACATCTGAATACATGCAAAAGTTCCTAAATGTAAGTATTACTGGAATTTTTTAAACTTATAAAATAGGAAATTAAAAAAAAATTTAGTTGTATATGAACACAATACCTTTATTTTATTTATTTATTTTATGTGATGCTGAGAATTGAACCCAGGGCCTCGAATGTGCAAGGCAAGTGCTCCACCACTGAGCTACACCTCCAGCCCGAAATAGGGAATTTTTTTTAATACCTGTTTCATAGGGCTGGAATAAAGTTTAAATTGGACAACGTGGGCAAGGCATCCTATTTGCCTGTTACTTAGCACTTGAAATTGTTCTTTACTGTTTTGTTTTGTTTTCATACCTCTCACTGGAAACTGGAAAAAAGCCCAAGAAAAAGATTTCTACAGCCAGAAAAGTTTACAGTCTATGTTGTGCTATACACCCTAAACCATGCCAAACTAATTTAATTGTAACACCAGGTATTGCAAGCACCTTTAGAATGGGAAATTATCTATCTCAAATTCAAAATGAGACATTCTCTCTCCCTCTCTCCCCACCCCCTGCCCTCACTCTCTCCAAATTTATAGGCCCATTCATCTCCCTGGATACCCTTTCAAAATGCTATGCCAGCTTTCTTCTAAGATCTGAAGGAGTTCTACAGACTAAATATCTTCCATGAATAACAAACAGGTTTTGGTATAACTCCTCTCTCTTATCCCTGCCATATTCTGTTGCCTATCACAAAGAAAGGAAGTTTTCAGGTATTGATTGATCTCAAATCATCCTCTGATCCCCAGGGCAAGGATTATCATTGACCAAGATGCAAATCTGCTTGTAAATGCTTCGTTATTATTGATTCTTCAAAGCCTGCATCAGAATACTAGCACCAAAATCAGAGAAGAATAATTTGCAAGATCAAAGTATAAACTGAAAGGGGGAAAAAAGAGGAATATGTCTTAACTTCCCTTTATTTTAATTTACATTTTAATGTAATGGCATGGTTTGAAATGAACTGGAAGTACGCCCAACTGCCAGTTAGTGCGTCTCCTTATTTGTGTAATGTGTGTATGTGTGTGTGAGTGTGTGTGTGTGTGTCATCAATCATCATCATCATTATCATCATTAAAAGCAAGGAAGGCCTGGGTAATTCAGCCAAGAAGAAGAGCAAGAGGGTACCCACTACGACTCTGAGAAACAATATATTTTTCAGTTTTAAAATGAAACCAACTAAATTCCTCCACCTAAGAAATCAATCAATACAGCTCATTAAGTTTACTATTTACAACTAATTGATTCTAGTGTGTCTATCAACATATAGCATTTAATATAAAAACAATAAAGTTTGGGCAAAGTAATAGAAAACATGTGTAAGAAAAGCATATAAAACACTATGGGTCAATCCGCAGCAGCAGCAGCAGCAGCAGCAGCATCATCATCATCATCATCATCATCATCATCATAATAGCATGAGCATCCCTTATCCAAAATGCATAAAAACAAAAGTATTTTAATTCATTTTTTTTCAGACTTTGGAATATTTGCAGATGCATAATGAGATATCCTAGGGATGGGACCCAAGTCTAAACATGAAATTCATGTTTCACATATACCTTAAATACATAGCCTGAAGGTGATTTTATACAATACTTTTGGTGAACTTGCCTTTTGTCACTTGATGTCAGGTATAGAATTTTCCATTTGTGGCATCAGGTTGACACTAAAAGATTTTTTCACTTTAGAGGATTTTATATTTTGGATATTCATGTTGGGGATAGTCAATGTGTAATAATCATAGTAAATAATAGCTTACATCTATTAAGTTCTTAGAATGTGCTAAGCACAGTTCTAAATATTTTATGTACCTCAACCAACTGAGTCCTTGATTGGTCTTAACATGCTTCAAACAACAATTTTTTAAGGAAACAAATAACCCAATCAACAAATGGGCCAAAGACCTGAACAGACACTTCTCAGAGGAGGACATACAATCAATCAACAAGTACATGAAAAAATGCTCACCATCTCTAGCAGTCAGAGAAATGCAAATCAAAACCACCCTAAGATACCATCTCACTCCAGTAAGATTGGCAGCCATTATGAAGGCAAACAACAACAAGTGCTGGCGAGGATGTGGGGAAAAGGGTACTCTTGTACATTGCTGGTGGGACTGCAAACTGGTGCGGCCAATTTGGAAAGCAATATGGAGATTCCTGGGAAAGGTGGGAATGGAACCACCATTTGACCCAGCTATTGCCCTTCTCGGACTGTTCCCTGAAGACCTTAAAAGAGCGTACTACAGGGATACTGCCACATCGATGTTCATAGCAGCACAATTCACAATTGCTAGACTGTGGAACCAACCCAGATGCCCTTCAATAGATGAATGGATTAAAAAATGTGGCATTTATACACCATGGAGTATTACGCAGCACTAAAAAATGACAAAATCATGGAATTTGCAGGGAAATGGATGGCACTAGAGCAGATTATGCTTAGTGAAGCTAGCCAATCCCTAAAAAACAAATACCAAATGTCTTCTTTGATATAATGAGAGCAACTAAGAACAGAGCAGGGAGGAAGAGCAGGAAGAAAAGATTAACATTAAACAGATACATGAGGTGGGATGGAAAGGGAGAGAAAAGGGAAATTGCATGGTAATGGAGGGAGACCCTCATTGTTATACAAAATTACATATAAGAGGTTGTGAGGGGAATGGGAAAATAAACAAGGAGAGAAATGAATTACAGTGGATGGGGTAGAGAGAGAAGATGGGAGGGGAGGGAGGGGGGATAGTAGAGGATAGGAAAGGTAGCAGAATACAACAGTTACTAATAGGGCATTATGTAAAAATGTGGATGTGTAACCGATGTGATTCTGCAATCTGTATTTGGGGTAAAATTGGGAGTTCATAACCAACTTGAATCTAATGTATGAAATATGATATGTCAATAACTTTATAATGTTTTGAACAACCAATAAAAAAAAAATAATAAAATAAAAAAAAATAAAAATTATAAAAAAAAATAAAAAATAAAAGTTAAGAATAGGTCAACATTCTTATCTGAGAAAAATAAGTCAGGCACTAAATATAAATAACTTTTAGAAATCAACTGTATCTTGAAGAAGAATGATTTTCCTTTGGAAAAAATGTAAGGTAATTTCCCCCATCTTCAAAATGAAATGTCAAAGAGTGCAGTGGCACGTGCCTATAATCCCAGCTATTTGGAAGACTGAGATGGATGATCAAAAGCTTGAGGCTAAATTGGGCAAGACCCTGTCTCAAAATTTAAAAATGTACTGTGGCATATTCATATATGCACCTAAGAGAGTTAGGTGCTTTTGTAATTTTATCAAAATGAATTATAATGTTATGTATAACTAAAATAATTCCTTAAAAAATAATACAGGTGAGGGATAAATTTTTTAAAAGTAATAAAGTATGCACCTGGCATGTATGAAACCTCGGTTCAATCTCCAGTACACACAACTCACAAAAATAAAAATGAAATGAAATGTCAATTTTGAGTCCTGTGCCCTTCTCAACTAAAGCAAAGGGATCTGTCTTTATTCAACAGAATATAATTTTGAAAACAATTCTAGTTTGTGCTTTGTCACTGTCATTCTTATTTTATTTCCACTGCTTAACTAGCCTTCATTTAAAAAAAAAATCTCAATTTGGAAATAGGCAAGCAATGTATGGTTATGAAAATAAATGGGGGGAAATTAATTTTTTTAAAAAATATTAATAATTTTAAACCTAAAACACCATCTTCAGTCAATACCATATTGAATGGTTAAATGGATAGAATAAGCTAAAACTATTTCCTCTAAGATCAGGAATAAGACAATTATTCAATATATTGCTAGAAATTTTAGTCAGAGCAATTAGGCAAAATAAAGAAACAAAAGGCATACAAATAGGAAAGGAGGAAGTCAAATTATTCCTGTTTTCAGAAAGACTCCATGAAAAGACTATTAGGACTGATAAATGAGTTCAGTAAAGTAGCAGGACACAAAACTGACATACAAAAATCAGTAGGTTTTCTCTACTCCAATAATAAACTTACTCAGAAAGAAATGAAATCAATCTTGCTCACAACAGCCATCAAAAATAAAACACGTACAAACAAGCTTACTAAGTGAAAGACCATTATAATGAAAATTGTAAAACACTCAAGTAAAAAGAACTGAAGAAAACACTAAAAGGTAGAAATACTTCCCACATTCATGAATTGAAAGAATTAATATTGTTAAAATGATTCTTCAGAAAGCTAGACAAAACAGCCCAAAATAATCACATGGAAGCACAAAAGGCCTCACATACACAAAACAATATTGAGAAGAGGAAAAAAAAGCAAACATAGAGGTAATATGATACCTATTTTTGAGAGCCACAATTTAAAAAAGAAAAAAACAGCATGGTATTGGTATAAAAATAAACACAAAGACCAATGGAAAAGAATAAATGATCCGCAAATAAATTTACATATCTAGGGACAAGTGAGTTTAGACAAAAATGCCAAAAGCATACACTGGAGAAAAGACAGTTTTTTTAACATATGGTGCTGGGAAAACTGGATATCCACATGCAGAAAACTGAAACTTGATCCCTATCTTTCACCCTGTATAACAATCAAAATGCATCAAAGACCTTAATATAAGATCTGAAATGCTAAAACTACTGGAGGAAAACATACAGGAAACACTTTAAGATAATGGAGCAGGCAATAATTTCTGGACAGGACTCCATAGTACAGAAAACAAAAGCAAAATCTGACAAATGGATTATATAAAATTAAAATACTTTGCACAACAAAGGAAACAGCAGAGTGAAGAAACAACCTACAGAATGGGAGAAATTATTTGCCAGTTATTCATCTGACAGAGGGTTAATATTCAGAACACATAAAGAACTACAAATGTTTAAAAACAAAAAATTAACTAATTTATTAAATAAGCAAATTATCTGAATACATACTTCTGAGAAGAAGAAATACAAATGGCCAATAAATATATGACAGAAATCTCAATATCATTAGCCATCAGAAAATGTAAATGAAAATTACAATGAGATACTATCTCACCCCAATAATGGCTATTATCAAAATTATAAAAAAAAACAAATATTGGTGAGGATATGTAGAAAATGGAACCCTTATATACAGATGGTAGGAATGTAAATTAGTACAGCCACTATGAAAAATGCGTGGTAGTCCCTTGAAAAACTAAACACAGAACTACCATATGGTCAAGCTGTTCCATTTCTGGATATATATATATATATATATATATATATATATATATATGAATGAAATGAAATCAGCATACAAAAGCAATACTTGCATGTCCATGTTTATTGAGGCACTGCTCAAAATCACTAAGATATGAAATCAGCTTAGGTGCCTGTCAACAGATAAATGTATAAAGAAAATATGGTGTATAAATACACAATGGAGTATTGTTCATCCATAAAAAAATGAAATCCTGTCATTTTCAGCAAAAATGGATGGAAATGGAGAATATCATGTTAAGGGAAATAAACTAGATACAAGAAAGAGAGGTACTGCAAGTACTCTCTCACAAATCCGAAAATTTGGGAACAATAACAACAACAAAATGACCTTAAAGTTGAAGTGATTACTTGGCACTGGAAAGTGTGCATGGAGGGTTGGTGAGTATAGATGATGGGTGGATGGACATGACCAATGTAAGCATGTATGGAAATAGCACAGAAAAGTCCAATAATTTGTGAAATTAACATATGTTAAACATTAAGAGAAAAAAGAAAATGCTGAAGAACCTACACAAAAATTTTAGAATAAGCAAGTTCAACAGATCTCAGGATATAAGATATAATATACCAAAAAATTACATTTCTATAAACTAGCAATGAACCATTGAAAAACAAAATAATTTCATTTACAATAGCATCAGAATAAAATACCTAGAAATAAGTTTTATAGCAGAATTACAATAGTTGTACTACTCTCTGAAAACTACACAATTGAAAGAAATTATAAGATTTCAATAAAAGCTAAGTCATCCCATGTTCATGGATCATTAAAACCTAATACCATTAAAATGAAGATATTTTCTCACCCAGAGCAATCTACACATTCAACACAATTCCTACTTGACAACACAACTGATTTGGGGAGGGCTAAATTGACAAGCTGATCCTCAAATTCATTCAAAAACATAAGTGACTCAGAAAAGCCAATATAATACTGGAGGAAAAAAGATGAACAAAGTTGGAGGATTCACAGGTTCTAATTTCCAGAATGAAATCTTTCTATTTACAGTCAACTGATTTTCAACAAGGGTACCAAGGCAATTCAATAGAGAACAGAACAGAACAGAACAAAACAAACAATTCTCAAATAACTGGATATCCATGGACAAAAAGAACAAAGTTGCACACCTACCTTATACTCTACCCAAATTAACTTAAAATAGCTCCTAGACCTACATCTAAGAATGGACCCTATAAAACTCTTAGGAAAAAACACAGAATAAACCTTTGTGACCTTGGATTAGGGAAAATCTTCTTAGACACAACATCAAATGATCTAAGCAGCACAAGTGACAAGAGAAGTATCAAAAATTAGACTTCATCAACATTAAAAACTTGTGCTACAAATTTCTCCATCTAGAAAATGAAAAGACAATGTACAGATGGGGAGGAGATAGTTTTAAATCATGTATCTGATAAGAGATTTTTATCTAAACATATGAAATTATAATAACTAAATAATAAAAAATAAGTAATTTAATTACAAATGGGGAAAGGGCTGGGCATGCTAGCACATTCCTGTAATCCCAGCCACTTAGGGGGTAAGGCAGGATGATGTCAAGTTCAAAGTCAGCCTCAGCAACTTAGCCAGGCCCTAAGCAACTCAGAAGACCCTATCTCAAAATAAAAAAATAAAGGGCTGGGGATGTTGCTCAGTGTTTAAGAAGCCCTAGGTTCAATCCCCAATACCAAAAAAATAAAAAATAAAAATAAACAAATAAAAATGTATATGTGTATTGTGTGTATGTGTGTGTATATACACATACATATACACACACACACATATATATATATACACACACACACATACACACATAAAATTTACCATTTCAATACTTTTAAGTAAAAAATTCAGTGGCACTAAGTAAAAAGAAAGAAAGAAAAAGAATGGGGAAAGGATCTGAATAAAAATTTCACCCTAAAAGAGATACAAATAGCCAATAACTGTATGGAAAAATGTTCAACATTATCATTAGCCATTATGTAATCCAAATCACAAACAGATACACCTTCAAATCCCTAATATGGCCATGATAAAAATAGACAAGTATTGTTAAGAATATGCAGAAATTGGACCCTTTATACTCTGCTCTGTGGAATGGGTCCAGCCAATTTGAAAAACAATTTCACCATTCTTTAAAATGCTAATCAGTGTTACCTTGTGACCCAGCAATTCCACTCCTAAGTATATACTTTGGAGAAATGAAGACAAATGTTCATGAATAAACTTGTGCACAAATGTTCATACCAGCATTTTTGACAATTACCAAAAGGTGGAAACAACTTGAATACTCCTCAGCTTATGAATGATTCAATAAAATGTATTATAACCATACAATGAAATATTATTTGGCTTAAAAAGGGCATAAAATATTGATACATGCTACAATGTAAATGATCCTTGAACTATTATGCCAAGAGAAAGAAGCAGGACACAAAGGAGCACATGTTATCTGATTTAATTTAAATGCAATGTAAGTAGACAAGATGTAGATTAAGGGTTGCTAAGGGCTGGAGCAGGGGAATAAGGATTGACTAATTTAGGGAGAGGGATGAAAGTGTTTTAAAATTGATTAGGGAACTCTGAATATACAAACAACATTACTGAATTCAATAATTTAAATGCGTAAATTGGATGATATGCAAATTATGTCTCACTAAAACTGCTAAATTTCTCTATATATGTATGTGTATATATACACATATACATATGTGAGTGTGTATGTGTGTTTGTATATATATGTATATGTACTCATATATGTACATGTATATAGTTATGGTTTAGATCTGGAGTTCCCCAAAAGCTTACACATGAGACAATGCAAGAAGGCTCAGAGAAGAAATGATTGGGTTGTGAGAGTCTTAACCAAATCAGTGAATTAATCCCCTGACAGAGACTAACAAGAGTTAGTCTCTTGAAATGATAGGGTGTGGCTGGAGAAGGTGGGAACTGGGGGCGTGACTCGGGGGTATATATTTGTATCTGGCAAGTAGAGATATATCTCTATCTCTCTATCTCTCTCTCTCTCTCTCTCTCTCTCTCTCTCATCATGATGTGAGCTGCTTCCCTCTGCCAAATTCTCCCACCATGATGTTCAGCCCTCATCTGAGCCAAGAGGATAGAGTCGACCTTCTATAGACTGAGACCTCTGAATCCATGAGCCCCTAAATAAACTTTTCCTCCTCTACAGTTGTTCTGGTGAGATCTTTCAGCCACAGCAGTGACATAGCTGACTAAAATGTGTGTGTGTGTGTGTGTGTGTGTGTATGAATCACAAGATAATAACAGAAATGCCAATAGATGAAGATCTCATAAATACCTTTAAAACAGAAGACAACATCATGAAACAGACAAAATGCTTTTTCAGTTTTTCCTACCAGTTTCACTGAACCAAACTCAAAATATATTTTTAGCGTTCATACCAAATGCAAGAATTATCTTTGTTTATTAGAAGTGGTTTTAAGCCAGAGAGCTGCTGATTCTGCACAGCCATCTCCACATTTCAAGCTGATCCTCCATCTTATTGTCACTACATTAAAATTGATTTTATGAGCAACTACATACTTGTATGAGAACAGCTACTATTTAAAAAATGTTGTAATGCCTACTCATAAACCTATATGAGTTGAAACAGGAGGCTTTACGGTGAAATAAATAAGATTCAGCAATTCTGCATCCATTTGGAAAGCATAGTTTGGGACATGAAATACTTATGCTCCACTGGTATATGAATATAATGAGCATCAAAATTTCAAAATAATTGATTATTTAGAAATCTTTATAGGAAATCTCATAAAATATTATGTGTAAAGCTTTCCATTTTAAGATCAAACTAATGCTTTAATCCTTAAATTCTTTTTTTGCATGTTTTCCCCATAAACTTGGAGATTCAAGAAAAAATAACTACAGAAGGGCTATCATCAAAACCATTTAAAGCTTACAGTTCAAAATGCTGTTGTACTTCAGCACTGAGACTGTTCTGCAATTCTGTGCCTCCTAACAGCAGTCCACAAAGCCAATTAAGCATTAGCACAGGGATTCTCCAAAGGAATGAGACATAAATACCTTTTCTATAGCCATGGGAGGCTGGTTCCTAAGGAATGTATAAAACAGCAACAGATAATGTTTCAGGAAAGTACTGATAGAAGGATAAGCAGTCTGTTTTTGCTGAACAGAATGAATGAAATCCAGTGGATGGAAGGAGCTATACTTCTGAAGCTCGGACATTAGCCAGTAGCCAGAGGCCAGATGTATAAGATGGAATTCAGGTTACAAATTTGGGAAGCCCTAGGCAACCTTGGCCACACTCTTCGCACCTGCATCCAGTGCAGTAGCAGCAGCATCTATTTTGCTGACAGATTTACTCTTTAAGAAACAGGGTGACCACATATATCATCTGTGCAATTAGCACTTAGTAGGGGCACAGTATTACTGGCTCTTATTTTTCTACCTCCTTGTAAGCAGTGAATCAGAGGCCATGAACATTTGTGTGTATCAGAAGATCCCGGGGCACTTTTCCAAGCCTGAGGGTATTACTCTGAGGATTTGGCTGAGTTCCAACTCAGGTAATTATATTCTGCTTCCTAAATTTCCCCTGCTGTTTCAATTAGGTGCAGCCTTGTTCGTTTTCCTGCCTTTTCAGGAAAAAAGGTGGGGGGGGATTTTTCTCTAACTCCCAGTCTTGCTGACACAGATGAAAAGGTAAATGTGACACATTACAAAAGTAATGGCTGCCTTAGCAATAAATGGTGTGACTACTGTATGTTAACTTGCATGCTATAGCAAGCTTCAGAGCACCAAATAAAGATTTCAAAGAGACAGCAAACCCCTTTGGATGGAATTAGACAACTGCATCATGATACCCTCATTAGATAATAGCCACACAGACCTTGTCTGTAACTACAGCAAAGAGTGATATAATGACCTATTCAAGTCCATGAACTAAAAAAATAATAATATTTTTTTAAAAGCTGAGACATTCTTATAAGCATCTATATTTTTAATTTTCTGGATATAACCATTCTCTGGTGATTTGGATAGGAGCCATCAGCAGAGATCCATAAAATGTATGAACTAGCCAGCTTCTCTTAATGCTAGGGATTCCAAAAATAAAGCAGGTGGCCATCACTCAGATGGCTAAAAATTTAAAGTCTGACAATATCAATTTTGGGCAAGGATATAGGGGAAATAAAACTTCCATGCACTGCTGGTGGGGATATAAACTGGTCCAGACACTTTTCATACAAATTTGGCAGCATCTAATAAAACTAAAATGTGTCTTTTCTATATCCCAGAAACTGGGCTTCTAAGAATATATCTACCACACGGAAGCTCTCCAAATTGCATCAGGACACCCAGCCACAGATGTTCCCTGCAACAATGTGTTTAAGTGAGAAAACCATGGTTAGAGGAGACACTAAATGTTCAAAAAAGAATAAAATGCAGTATATTCCTGTGACAGAGCACTGTGGATTGACCTAAAAAAATGCAAATGCTAAGTAAAAGGGGAAAAAATCAAAGAGTACAGTCATATCTGCAAGTTCTACATTTGTGGATTCAACCAAATGTGGGTAGAAAATATTTTAAAAAATAATTGTGTCTGTACCAAACACATACCAACATCTTATTTTGTAACCATCCCCTAAACAACTTATAAAAACAACTTTGAACAACACCATCCCTTATACATCTATCTATAAAGCATTTATATTATGCTAGGAATTAAAAGTAATCTAAAGATGATCTAAAGTATATGGCAAGATGAATATAGATTATACTTAAACACTACACCATTTCTTTAGAGCATCAACAGATTTTGGTATCTGCAGGGGAAACTTGGAAACAATTGTCAGTGGATATAACTGCACAGAAAAATTTGTAAGGTTGGATATCATTCATTAGATGTACAGAAGACAAGGTTTACAAGTTTGCTGTGTATAAATACTTTGTGATTATGGGAAACACCACACACCACACACACACACACACACACACACACACAGAGTGTTTGATTGCCCAGCAGGATATATTTTTTAGTAAAAGGCAAGGCCTAGCTCTTATAAGAAAGTAGAAAACCCTGTTCCCCTTGATTGTGCTGTTTGCAAGAGGAAATAGGCATGTGATCTAGCATAACCAACCTGACAATCACACTATGGGCCTTGCACTTAAGGCCAAGGATGCCAAGGTCCATAGCAATGGACGATTTTCGGCTACTGGAGACAAGGGTCACCTTCCAAGTGTTAGGGAACAGGCATGGCAGCAGCTCCTTTGCCATGGTAGTGCTTGTAGTCTTCCTAAAGAGTCTCAAGTTTGAGGTCTACTCACTCTGTGAGCCAGTGATGCTACAGGGATTCCACTTGCCACCCAATTCCCATTTGAATAAAAGCTTTTTTTGCTTAAAGCAAACAAGAAACTATATAGACAGAGAGGTGCAATGAGCAGTGAGCAGCTCACCACCATGGTGGCCCTGGGGAGGTGGGAGAAATGAGACTATCTGCACTATTTTATATAAATAGTTCAGGTGTTCATATCAGCTTTTTAAAAAAATGTATATGTGTTTATCATCCATTATACTTTATTCTTTTTCTTTTTCTTTCAAGGAACTAGGGATTGAACCCAGGAGCCCTCTACCACTGAGTTACATCAAATGCATTTTTCTCCCACCAGACAAGCGCTTGCTAAGCTGCGGAGGCTACCTCAAACTTGTGATCCTCCTATGTCAGACTCCTGACTTGCTGGGATTATAGGCATGCACCACTGCACTGGGCCTCACATATTATACTTTTTTTAAAAGTACTAATTTGTAAAAGGTGAGGAACAAGCCACTTCTGGGGTCCCAAAGTGACTTAGGTAGGTTTCTTATATAGTGTGTTGGGGGCTATATTTTTTAAAATTATGGGACAAAACTAAGAAAAAAATGGCTGAAACTTACTTAAGACTTAAATGCACCAATTCTTATCACTTAATCCTGTGCCAATATTGAAAGGGAAATCCAAGGATCATGGCAACAAATAAGCAGATCCTCTACCAGAATGTTCAAGTGTATGAAAGAATTCCTTTCTACTCCATATCTGATTTTCATTTTAAAAGATACTTAGATACTATAAGCCATGACATTTATTCATGAAATACATGCTTTTGGACTTCTGGGGTAGAAAATGAACCTGGAGATATGCCAATGAACTCTCTTGACAGTCATCTTCTACCAGGGTTTTAGTTCCTTCACTAAATCCGCAACACAAATATACCCCTGTGATGTACCCCAAGATTTAATAGTAGAGGCAACTTACTACATGGATGTCCTAACACCTTCACTTCATCAATAGCAAGGTAGCCTTGATGTCCAGAGGTTATCACTTCAAAAATCACCTGTAAATTAAGAAAGATCTAAGTTATTCACTCATTTTGTCATAATTTTTACAAAATATCTTCTATATATAAGACACAGTTTAAGTCTTTCATTCATTTTCATTGCCAGTAGATATAATAGAATGAGTACTTAACATCTTCTCAGTTGATGTTCCAGGTTCTAGACTATAAAGATAAATAAGACCTCAACCCCATCTTTAGGAAGAGTAAAGAGTAACAGGTGGGGCAGCAAACACCTTGCAACAAAGACTTACCTGGTTTGGGGAAAGGGTTCCTTGATTAAGAAAAGAAATTTGGAAAAGAGAAACTTAGAGTCATTTTTAAGGGGCTGAACATACAGTGGGGAGCAAATCATCAAGTCCTTGAGAACTTAAATTCTAGAGAAGGCATATAGAAAGCAAATGATCAAATAAAAATAATACTGGCCAGGTACAGTCACACAAACAAATCCCAGCAACTTGGGAGGCAGAGGCAGGAAGATCAAGGCAGTTTGAGTCTAGCCTGGGCAATTTAACAAAACTCTGTCTCAAAAAAAGAAAAATTATAAAAAGGCACTGTAAATGTAGCTAAGTTGTAAGATATCCCTGAATTTAATCCCTTATAGCAAAAAAAAAAAAAAAGTAAATATATACTACATTTTAGCTGGGTGTTGTGGAACATTCCTATAATCCCAGCAGTGAGGGAGGCTGAAATAGGAGGATCATCAGTTCAAGGCCAATAAGACTCTGTCTCAAACTAAAAAATAAGTTGGGATATATCTCAGTGGTAGAGCAATGCAGGGATCAATTCCTAGCATTAATACACATCATACTATACTTTAAAGCATAAACACATTCAGACTTTTTTCCCCTCTAGAGGCAAAGTAGAGGCAAGGTTAAAATTTAGATTGTTTTAGTTAATATCTTTGGAGGTGAATGTCTGACCAAACTGAACCATATGGGTTCTTAGGCTTTATACAATTTGGGGGGGAGGGGAAGGTAAAAAGTACAATAGGTATTATAAAAGAAAAATACTGAGTATACTGAAAGTACCTCCCATCAGAAGTGACAGGCTGATAGCCTGAGGATGAGAATGAAATACAGTGTACAGAGGATCATACCCATTCCAGGAAAGGTACAAAAGTTCTACATGGGCATGGCCATGGCCAGGAGGAGAAGACTCTGCTTGTAGAGTAGAAATATGCAATTAACAATACAGAAAAGAGGCAATGCTACCCAAAATTCTGGTGGCAAAGATGTGAAGTAAGAGAAATATGGTACAAATTTTCCACGATAGTGAAATCAAGAGGGCTTCAACAACTAACTGTCTGAACATGGGAAAAGACAGACAAGAAGAATAGGACCATGTGCCCTGAGGTTCTAAGACTGAATGACTTCTGAGATAATGAAACCACTTCAGGGAAATTGAGGCCGAAGGAAAAGGAAGAAACAATAAAAGGGCTATTAATTTTCTTAAGCTGATTGTGTACAAGTTTAAGTTATCAGGCTATTGTTTAAAAGATCCACTTGAATATTATTTTAAATATTGCTCATATATAGAAGGAAACTATAATATCAGGAGAACCATGATTTATGACTCTTAAAGACCATAAGTCTTAATGCACAACCCAACAATTTAACTCTTACCCAAAGGGAAAAAACACTTCTACAATAAATTGCAAGACATGCAGGGGAAAGAAGAGATACCCCAAAAGAACAAAGATGAAGTTAAACTTAGTTCTATTCATATTTTTAATATATATTTCACTGATGATAAAAGATAGGAAGAGATGCATGATATCATTACAATGGGACTATGCTAATTTATTTCTCCTATAGTATATTCAAAGATAACTGAAGGGACAAAAAGATGAGAACAAGAATAGGAGGAAGAATTCTAGTGGCCCTCAGAGTACAACTGCCAGAGTAGGCTCTGCAGGGTCCTGAGACCTGCTCTAGTATAATGGCAGCCCCAGGAACAGCCAGGGATTGGCTGCTGATGCCACAGCCAGAAGCTATCCAAGTACACTGACACATTGGCCATAAAAACAGATTCTGAAAGCCAAACTCAGAAATGATCATTAGACCTTAGGTCATTCCATCAATCCTTTCCTTTTCCCTTCCTTCTCCCCTCCCTGCCACTCACTCACGCATTCATTCACTAACTCAACCACTCAACTCAGTGCTCTCCTGAGCATCCTCTCTTCCAGGAACTGTGATAAGCACTTGGAATATATGAGGAACAGAATAGATAAAGGGCCATTTTCTTATTAAAGTAGTCCTTCTTCCTATAAATTGCATTTTACTTTATCATCTAAGAGGGCTGACGTATCTAGAGAAAGCAGAATTATCCTTATTCTTCAAAGGGATGCATTAGCTCTTAGACTATAGTGTACATACAAAACACGTTCATGTGAATTCATTTTGTACCTGATCTGTGTGTGTAAATTTAATTCATAATATTTTGTTTAAACCAATTCAAAACCATGGAATGAAGAGGAAGGAAGAAAGGAGATTAGAGACTTAGAAAAGTCTCCTTAATGTCTGTGAACTGTTTTTTCATCTATCCTGTCAAAGAATGATGGCCCTCAGAAGTTTTATGCTAAAAAATAGTAAGTCTTTTAGTTTAAATATTTATAGAATATTTACTACATACTCTGCAGGATCCAAAAAATTAGACACGTTCATGAAATGTGAGCCTTAATTAGAGAAAATAAGGAATCCAATGAAAGAACAGAAGAAGATAATAATGACCAAATGACAGATTCAAATCAGAAGGTCATAGTAGTGTGATCCTCCCAACCTCAGGATTGTACCTCCTTCTCGCCAAACACTTCAGGAAGCCTGTGACACAGCCAGCACCACCTTCAATGTCACCCTTAGCCTGCCAGTGTGAGCCCACAGGTGTTCCAGTGGCTGTTTCTCTTTATCCCTACTAGACAAGGGGTAAGGGAGCATTTAGAGACAAAACAATGGACTCCAAATTCCCAGCATGACTGTCATGAGGCCACAATGAAACAATGAAGTATATGGATATTTCTGCAACTTCACTTGCTCCAGCAATTTTTCCAAAAAGACACACAGAAAGACAGCATCATATTATAAACTGGCCCACCCCTTCCAGTTCACTGGAAACTTTTGAAAGTAAACTTCTTAATATGGCACATTCAGTGCTGATTTACTTAAAGCTAAATGCAGAGACAAAAAGGTAAAATACACTGTTGATTTTATGTGTATATATCTACACAGACACACACACACACACACACATAAAGAAAGTCACAGTTTATATATAAGAATATATCTTTTTATATATATAAGAATATATCCTGATATCATACATTTAGATGTTTTACATAAGATAATTATATTATAAGCTAAAGCAATAAATTCAATATTTCTTAAAAAACAAAAGTATGTTTTTAAAAAGAGCATTTGACAGCTCTTAGTAAGGGATTTATGTAAGGGATTTATTAGTACAAGTTTTATTAGTCACTTCATCAAGGTTACAGTACACTATATAACTTTAATACATACCACAATTATAAAGTAAGTTTGATTTGTACTGAAAAAAATGCTATTTTAAAATACATATGATTAAATAAACATCCTACATTTAGAGGCTGCACAGCAGTCTTACACTGACTGACTGTAAATGCCTGACACTTGAGAGATTAGCTCTGCTGCTTCTTACAGTCAAGGGGGTCAAAATATGCAGCTCAAAGACGAGACCCATCTAAAAGAGGTTTCTTAGAAACAGATTTGTGAATCCCATAAAATGTGTGATTGCCATGAACTCTCCCTATCTGGCAAGTTTTCCATTCAGTGCTCCTCTCTAACCAGTGCCCCGACCAGGAAAGCTTCAAAAGAAAAGGAGTATGTTTGTCTCTTTCTGTCAAAAGAGACTCTCCTACTGAAAGTGCAAGTACTGCTCTAGAGAGGTATAATAAGTGTATGCAGAGCCCAGGCAAAGTCACAGGAGTGTCTGAATGTGTGGGCAACCAGGTCCAAAAAAGATTGAGGTCAGATAAAACAATAACATGAGGACACCAATGGTACCACTGCAAAAGGAAATCAAAAAGGTGCAAGAAATTTATCTGGGGATGTTCTGTTTGTTTTTATCCAGAAAATCTTCCATGGAAGTAACCCTTTAGTTTCTTCAGGAAGCCACACCAAGTCTTAAAAAAAGAAAAAAGTGATTCAGTCATTCAAAATACAATGATATTCTTGTGTATGTACTTCTATACCCTAGGTTGTATATGTTATCTAGTTTTCCTCAGTGAACCAATATGAGGTGGGGCATAAGAACTCCCTTCAGGGATGAGAAGGCTGATTCAGAAAGGTTAAATAATTTTTCTGAGGTCACACAAGTAGTTACAGAGTCAGAATATAATCTTGGGTCTATTTTATTTTCATTCCTGAACTCTTTTTTATGTTACTGAACTGCCTTAAGTAGTAAGTGTGAGACTATAATAGAAAACAAACTCACACATTCCCACACATGCATAAATACACACACACACACACACACATTTACACACAAAACAAACAACTGTGTATACCTACATGTATGTTCTTTCATGCATAGATACATATGCTGTAAAAGTTTTTACTTTAAGATATAAGTAAGTAAGGGATATAGTAGTCATGTGTTTGACCTGGAAACAGATTCAAAAAAAAAATTATAGTCATAGTTTTAACCACATAAATTTTAGAATAAGGTCTGTCAAACTACTGCCCTAGGGCCAAATCAGTCCTATCGCCTGTTTTCTATTGCTCCCAAGCTAAAGATAGTTTACATAGTTTTCAATGGTAGAAGCAAATAAAAAATAATAATATTTCCTGATACATGAGAACAATATGAAATTCAAATTTCCATGTCCATGAATAAAGTTTTATTGGAAGATGGCCATGCTCATTCATTAGGCTTTGGCTCCTGCTGTTTTCAGACAACAAGAGTAGTGCTGACCAGTTGCCACAGAGACCGTCTGGCCTGTAAAGTTTGAAATATTTACTATGCAGCCTCCTGTTTGTGGAGAGACTTCCTCCTTGGCTCTCCAACACACGATCATTACTCTGGTTTACAAGGAAGCACATATCCAAATTAATACTTTTGTCACAGCCAAATACAATATGGCTGGCACTACATATAGAAGCCTCCTATTCCAATAATGGCAGGAAGAACACCCTGTCCCTGGTTTTACTGCCTTTCAATTCTTTAATCTGTGTGGTATTTTAAATGCCCAATTAGTCTTATAAGTCATTACCAATTTTTTAAAATAAGAGATAATTACCACATACCAAAACAAAACCATAATCTAATTTCTTTAGACCCAAAAATACTATAAAAATAAAATAAAATAAAACCCAACTCATTTGGAAATAGAATTTATCCAAAGGGGAAAATAATGAAGTGCTGAGAATTTTAAACACTTTAATATTAAAACCTAATCCTCAGATATAATTTTATACTATATTTCCCCAAATTGGCTACATTTGGACTAAATGTTTTGCTTGTTTGATTTGACCAAAATAAACATTTAAAATTTTTGTTTTAAGTAAGACATTTGTCCTCTGGCCCAACCAAGATGGTTGATTATTTGAAATGCTATAAATCAGTATAACAGAATCACAGAGCCATGCTGATCTGGAATAATTTTGACACAATTCAGTATTTAATTTTAGATTATTCATTTTTTAAAAATTGCTTAAAATAAATTCAGTTGATCCTCATTTTTCATGTATTTCATATTTGTGATCTGCCTAAAATTTATTTGTAACCCCCAAATCAATATTTTTAAAACTTTAAATGTCATTTATAGACATGCACAGAACAACAAAAAAATCTGAGTTGCTCAGTGCACAGGCTCCTGGCAAGGCCAAGCAAGGCAATACTCCATCTCCTTGTTTTAGCTTCATGTTGTAAAAAACCATCTGTGTTATGGTCTACCTAACTCTGTTTTTCATATTTTTATGCTTTTTATTGGTGATGTTGCATTTTTAAAGTAGTGTCCAGTGTTCTTAAGGGCAAGAGGCTGTGAGGTGCATTATGGAGACAATTTACCTGTAATTCAAGTATGAGTTACAGTGCTGTTGCCTATGGGTTCAATGTTAATGAATTAACAACATAAATTAGAGAAGATATCTTTACACAGAGGTAAACATAAACATGAGTATGCATTGATCGACTGACAAAAACTTTGTGTCTAGAGCCTCACAGGAACCTGATTCATATTTTCCACTGAAGCAATAGTTCAGTAGAGCCAGCCCTTCATGTTTCTGTTCGGTATCCACAGATTCAACCAGGTATGGATCAAATGTATTTGGGGGAAAAAAAAAACCAGAAAACAAAAACCAAACTGGGTCTATACTGAACAGGTACAGACTTTTTTTCCTTGCCATTGTTTCCTAAATGATACTATATACTTCCCTAAATGATACCATATAACTATTTATATGGCACTGACATTATATTAGGGGTTACAAATAACCTAGAGATAATTTAAATTTTATAAGAGGATATGCATAGGTTATATGCAAATACTATGCCATTTTACGTAAGGGTCTTGAGCATCCACAGATTTCATATGCAGAGGGATCCTAGAACCAATCCCCTGTGGATACCAATACATAACTCTATGTACTAATTCTGTGCGCTCATTGTTTTGACTATCATACATAACTATAGTAAATACTGAGAATCTATGTTATTAGTGTGGTTTGGTTCACTCCAAATCCCCATTTCTCCTTTTTTTTTTTTTTGTTTTTTGTTTTTGTTTTGTTTTCCTGATGGCTCTCTGATATTATTTGTAGCCACGAGATGTGGAATAGACAATTAATATTCATTCAATCCTTCAACTAATAATATCTCAAGAGAGGAGATTCTGCATCCTATAGCCTTTAGAGACTTTGGGGAAAGTCATTTGCTGTCAGATAGGAAACAACTGGTTAAACCACTGACTAGTGCTCTCCTTTGCTCATGAAATGTTGGCTTGAGAGAGGGCTGACATCAGCCTTCCCTCAGATATGTGCCAAAGGTGGAGGGGGGAGCAGTTTAACACTGCAGACCCCCGATCCTCCCTGCTTCAGTGAAGAGCAAAATTAGCTTTCCATGCTGCACTTTCCCTTGTATGTGTGAGCAAAGAAAAGGGATTTGCTTTCCAATACCAATGCTCACCAAGGAAAATGTGCAAGTGGAAGTCATTTGTCAATTCTCTAGAACACAGGGGATTAAGGGGTATGTGTCTATCCTCACACAGATTACCTGCTAGATCCTTTCCAGTTTTAAGTAAAAAGCAAATGTGGGGCCTACACATTTTTAAAAATGTTATGTTGTTTGTGTTAAAGAAATTAAAAGAAAAATAGAAAGAAATATGGACTATAAAAAAGTTTCTGTGGGGGCTGGGGATGTGGCTCAAGCGATAGCACGCTCCCCGGGCATGCATGCAGCCCGGGTTCGACCCTCAGCAACACATACAAACAAAGATGCTGTGTCTGCCGAAAACTGAAAAATAAATATTAAAAAATTCTCTCACTCTCTCTCTCTCTTTAAAAAAAAAAAAGTTTCTGTAATATTAAAGAGCCAAAGCAAAAACCACAAGATTCCTCGCATTAAGAAATCAGGAACAGGGGCTAGGATTGTGACTCAGTGGTGAAGTGCTTGCCTTGCACATGTGAGGCAATGGGTTCAAACCTCAGCCCCACATAAGATAAATAAATAAAATAAAAGTACTACGTTCATCTACAACTAAAAAAAAAGGTATTTTTAAAAAGCTTTAAAGAAAAAAGAAATCAGGAACAAACACTCAAGTTTCTATTTATATTGATGTTATCAGCCGAAAATATAAAACCCAGTTTTGAAAAGGTAAAGACCCTCAAAGGACAACAAAATTTGTCATGGAGCTAATTACTGATGCTTTATCATGCCTAGTTTTTTCCTTTTTGTGTATGTGTGTACATGTGTGGGCAGGCACCATGATGGGTATAGAAGCCAGGTCTTCACATAAGGTAGGCAAAATCACTACCACTGAGCCACACCTCCAGCCTCCATGCATTCTCTTAAATGATTTTTTGGTTTTGCTACCAATAAGCATGACTTTCCTCATTTGTGTCCCCTTTCCCTTTAGAAAGTGATATTATCATAGCTCATCTACTCCTTCAATAAAACCGAATTCAGAAGAAAATTAAAGTAGAGGAAAAAGTGTAGAAAGTTTAAAGGGACAGTTCTGATAAGCAGGAAGTAGCTGTTCACACAGGTATGAGACTAAACAGAAGGCATACTCATCCTTGATCATCAAATAGTAAGTACAAGCTGAAAATGAAATTTAGAGATGTGGGAAGGTTTTTAAAATGAATAAACAAAACATGGTCTTTGAGGATGAAAAGACTATCACACTTTCCCAGGTGCAGTTCTGAGTCAATAATAAAGTGACAAACTCCTGTGCCCCCAGTGGTTTTTAAAATATAATGCTCATCTTTTCTAAGCACAAAATGCAAAGTTCAGATGCAATTGCTTAGAATCACTTTCACTTTCTTGCTTGAGAGAGTTACTTATCAAATCCCCCTCTTTGTCCTGTAGTAAGCAATGAAATTGTCCTGCACTTAGAATAAAGGCCCTAACAAGGGAATTTATGGAGTTAAGGCATGTGTTGTTTTTCAACTGGGACATATCAGTATTTCCCAAGTGGACATTAGGGGACACTAGCCTCTGCAAAAGCCCAAATCAATGTACAGACTCCAGCTGGGCACCCACCATGTGTCCCTCCTGGATATTCAGACATGCACCTAAGCTCCGAAACTGACTGCAAAACAAGACTGTTCAACTTTGTCTAAATTGACAAATGACTAGTGTCTCTTTCCACTTGGCCAATGAATACCTCCCAATTCCTTAGATTTGAAGAGCACAACTAGAAAACAGTCACTTATTCAGCTCTAAAACGTGATCTCTAAGCAGCAAATGGATGTGGGCCTGCTGCCACTTATTGTGGCCTTACCTGGTTCCTAGTGAAATAAGGGACTGAAGGCAAATACAGCAAAGAAACCAGGCAGCTGTGTGGGGTATAAAAGCTGGAGCTAAATGTGAAGGGATGGGTAAGATCCTGTCATTCCTATTCCCTCAACTCCTCATTTACCAGCAAAACTGTCAGCTGGTAAATGGTAAATCTTGGTTTAGCCTCCCTGCAACAGGCAGACTCCTTTGTGTCCTGGCTGCACAAAGAATTTAGAGCAGGGCCCAGCTGGAATCCATGCCAAATCTTCTCCCAGGACTCTTCAGTAAATCTAAGGAGTTTGTTTTAACAAGGAGGCTCTAGCGAACCAAGACTCGCCCATTTGATGACTTTATCCTCATGTTCCTCATTGCCAGCCCTCTACCTACACGGAGATGCCTGACTAAGGGGTTCCTGGAGCCCTGTATGCATTTTTTTTTTCTTTACAAAGCCACTATTTATATTAAAAGACTCCTGCCTTCTGAGCCTCTAACTAAGCTGGGAATCAGGAGCAGAGAGAGTGACTGCATGGGTGAAATTCAGGAGGCTTCTGTGGGTGCATACATGATTAGAGAGAACCCAGAGCAATCGATGGGTGACTCTTTTTGCTTCAGGGGCACCTGAAACATATGAACACAAGAGAGAGGAGAAGGGGAAGCAGAATCAAAATCGAGAACTATGCTTTTTTATCAGTACAATAAAACAAGAGGGTGAATGTGAAGCAAAAATATTCTTTAAATGACAGGAAATCAATGTGGATATCCAAGGATGTGGGTGCCCGGAGGCAGGTAGGCACTTTCCCACTGCCACTGATCCCCAGAAGGGCTGATCTAAGAAGTAGCTATTAGGACAAACATTAATTAAGGAATTAAATATGTTTTAAGCACCACATACTTGACAATTTATGTTTTAAGAAACAGTAATTAGCTGTATTCATGCAGGTTATCACTGTGCTCTGTACCTGCCGAATACTATTCCACCAGAAAGAGTTAAGAGGTACATAAAATGACTGCAGTGCAAGAAGGCTTTGGTCACAGCCAAGAAATGTTTCAAAGCTCTGTAAGTCTTTAACAATCACATTGAAGGAAAGACTATGAAAACAAGAAATGCCCATGAAGACCTACACTCTTCAACAAAAGAACTTGGAACAGCTGTGTCTGGTTTGATCAAAAACTTTCCCCAACCTAACAACTATAATGCTCAGATTCTGACTAAGATGAAAAAGGACTCCACATTTCATGGTCAATCCTTGAGTGAGATGTGGACATTCCTGACAGAAGCCCAGGAGGTAGATGGAAATGACAAACACAGCTGTCCCCAGATGTGCCCCTACAGCACTGGCTCTTCAGGATATGGCCCAACAGGTACAGGAAGGTAGAATTCCATGAACCCTCATGAAACCTAACTTTGCAATTTTGTAGGACAGCAGTTCTAGAATATTGAAGCGGGGAGGCGGGGGGTGGTACCAGGGATTGAATCCAAGTTTAAACACTGAACCACATCCCCAGCGCTTTTAAAATATTTTATTTAGAGATATGGTCTCCCTGAATTGCTAAGTTACTCCCTAAATTGCTGAGGCTGGCTTTGAACTCGGGATCATCCTGCCTCAGCCTCTGGAGCCTGGCTCTGGACTACTGTTATGGAAAGAACTTGGATTACTTTGATTCACCCTGTGTTTTACAAAACAATTTGTTGGTTCTCGTTTTCACTTACTACCTTCGGACACTCCACTAAACACATTTAGGAGGTGCCTGCGTAGGGAGAAAGCACTCAGCTATTACCTATTTTCCTCTTTCATGTCTCCCACAAATCTTGCCTGTGGCTCAACAAACTGCCATCATTTATTGAAAGGCCAGCATATCACAAACACATTTTTACTTTCATCTTCACACTCTACATGGTCATTATACTTAATCCATAATTAGGAACGGGAGACTCATAAAGTTCAAATCAGTTGTCCAGCCTTGTAAGTCATCAAGACTTATCCAAATCTGTTTCCGTCCATCCAAAGTGTATCTTCTTTTACTACGCTGTGATGCTGCCCTTAACAGTATTATACTGCGGGATGCCTTTAAAACAGTTTGTATATCCGTTTTAACTCATAACAAATCTACTTACTATGGGTTGTGAATAGCTGGTATACAGTGATAGAACACATGTTTAGCATGTCTCAACTGGGTTCAACCTCCAGTCACACAGAGAAACAGACAATTACAAAAAACAAACTCTCACTCCTTACTAGTATGAAAACTAGTACTGTAGAAACAAGTACTACATAAATATATTTTAATATACTAACATTTAAGTGTATGTGAACCTTATATTAAATTTTTGCACTCTCCATAATGTACACTGACGTAATAATGTGGAGGTTGTCAAAGGGAAGCTGACTCCCTGTGCCCAGAGTGGGTTACTCAAGAGGACCGTCTTCAGATACCAAAGTCCTATTATCTTCAGCTTTCAGGACCAGAAAAGCCAATCAGTATCCTAAGAATGCTTTATTTGGATCCTGGTTTTTATGCCCCAAAGAAAATGTTACGCACATGTATGCATACATGCATAATACCCAAAATTATTTTTATATTTTGAAATTAGAAATAAAATAGTCTCAAACCAAATTCACTTCTTGAAGCTAATACAAAACTCCTTATAGAGAAATCTATGTGAAAAATTATACCATAGCCAATAGGTTCTTGTATAACTCACAGTTTAAAAAACATCAGGTGACAAAAGCTATCTCTTTTGTCAGGGTATGCTGACCCCATGGGATGAGGACTGAGTCAGCTGCCCAGGGAAGCTCTTCACCCACCCATACACCTCACCCACAAACCTGACAGTTCATTGTTCTGACTTTTCATCTCAGCCTCTCTAGTTAATCTGACACCTCTGGTTAGGGCTGGATACAGGTTTTAGATGGTGGTTTCCTTTAACTTCATCTCTTTTAATACAGCTTGTCCATCTCATCCCAACTGGAAAACATCGTTCAGGTCTTATATGTCAGTTTGAAGGTCTACGGCTCAGTGTTAAGTTTCCTGCTGACATCTCTCTTGTATCATCTACAATGTGTCATTTGCCTAATAGCTGATGATGTTACTAGGGTAATGACTTGGGTTTGTTTACTTGTGCCCAACAGACAAATGAAAATATGTGGGAATTATTGCTCTCACCATGCCTTTAAAACTTCAAAGGTGGGCACATGATGGAACACTTAGGATTAAATGAACAAGGAGTTTTCCAAAGATCCTCATTCTTTAACAATATTGGCTCAGTAGGGGTGCAAAAAGGGGAAACAAATTCTAGCTCTCAACTGTAGCCAATGTCATAGTAAACCAGTGCATTAAAAGGTTTCTGGAGAACTCATTTAAGAAAGGTTTGTGGTTGAGCATTGCTCAGGCCAGAGCAAGCAAACTGAGGCAAAGAAGGGCAAGGACATACTTTCTGATCTTATCTACCAATGTGTCCCACTGGACTCAATTCAGCAGCTGCCTGAGGTGAGGAACAACCTGTAACCTGTTTCAGAAGGCAGAGAGAACATCCCAGAGTGGTATGAGAAGTTTCCTCCAGATGAACCTTATAATCACACTCAGCCTCTGAGCCTGACCCAACATGGAGAAACCTGCTAAAGACTCACATGGCCAACCCCTCTTGCCCCTGCTTGCTTTTAACCATATGAAGGAAGAAGCTTTGTCCCAGAGACTATCTTTGTTAATTATATTACCAATTGGTTACTAGTACATTTCTTATCAGAGGAAGGTATTCATTAAATAGAATATTTTCATTCTTATGGAAGAAATATGTTTTTCTCTTTTTTGTTGCATGAATAAAAACAGTACATGCACACTGGAGAAATTTATGACAGATGACACAAAGGAAAAGAATCAAACCACAGTTTTTCCTCTAGTTAGGGAGAAATCGTGTTTGTATGTATTGATTTCAGAATATATATTTTTAAAAATATTTTTTTTAGTTATAGATGAACACAATATCTTTTATTTATTTATTTATTTATTTATTTTTTAGAGAGAGAGGATTTTTTAATATTTATTTTTTTAATATTTAGTTTTCGGTGGACATAACATCTTTATTTTATTTTTATGTGGTGCTGAGGATCGAACCCAATGCCTCATGCATGCAAGGCAAGTACTTACCAATAAGCTACAACCCCAGCTCTCAGGATGTATTTTGATCTTTATCACATATTTTTTAAAATTTAAGAGTACAGTTTAATATGTTGCTTTGTACCTGTTTTATCCATTTAAACACAGGCCTAAATACATTACTAAATGCTTTTCCCTAACATTATTATTAGTGTTTGCAAAAATGAATTTTTGTATTGAGAGAGCATATATTAACAAATCCTTTATTATTGAAAATGATACTGTTTCTGTTTTTCATTATTATAAATAAACTGCTATGAATATCCTTGTAGTTAATTATTTTCAATCACTCTTCATTATTTTTTCAGGATAAATTCCTAATGTAGATTCCTAAAATAAGACATATCTAATTTTTTAACACTCTAAAACTTATTGCCAATGTGCACTTAGAAAACATTTTAACAATTTGCTTGTGTAATAACAGAGTTTTCACTATCTCTTCACTTCTACTGAAGAAACATTTAATTGTAATTTAATAAATACCAAAAATTGCTGTAAGTAAAGGGAAACAAAGATAAACTAAGCAAGAAATTTACAGCCCACTTATTCCCATTATCAACCCCCAGGTAAGGATCTGGAATTGATAGATCGATACTGATCAACACCAAATCTGTAGGATGTATTACTGGGTGCATTTCATGCCCATTCTGAAGACAAGGAGCCCTTGAAAAATCTAGTTTCCTGTCTCTAAGTCTAGCCAAGCACCTTAATTGAACATGAGAAATGATCTGAGACGTATGTTCCAGCTGACTCCTGAATGAGCCAAAGGAATTAAGAAAGAGAACAGCAAAATACCACAATCCTCTTCAGGCTGCCTCTTAGCTGGAAATCAATTGTGTATTCTTGATACCAAGCTATTTGTAAAAGATGCCATGGATAAAAGGTAAAAGCACCTCAAATGCCCACTGTCACTTATTTTTTGCCTTTAGTTGCACAGCAGGATGCTCTTGTGTGACAGCATCCCTGACAGAGGGATGTGACCTTAGATCACTGCTCTTAACTGCCCTGGACTTCCTGCCTGCATTACTTTAAAAGGCAATTCACTCAAAGTGGGCAACATGGTTCTCAAAAGAGTCTCCAAGGGCTGGGGTTGTGGCTCAGTGGTAGAATGCTCGCCTAGCACATGTGAGGCACTGGGTTCAATCCTCAGCACCATTTGAAATAAATAAATAAAGGTATTGTGTCATCTACAACTAAAAAAAAAAAAAATCTCCAAAATAACAGAACTTGGCAGCAGCCCTCTGTGACAAGGACTTGGTCTCCACATGGCATTTTGTTCCCACTGCTTCCAGGGGTGGAAGAAGGAACCCGCACTTCACAGGCTGACCCCAACAAGGGCTCACTTCTTCATGACTCATCCACTCCTGAGACCCATTCACAGGAGAGCCATCTTCCTTCAGACTCAAGCACTGTCTCCAGGGGTCAACATGGCTAACTCAAGATAGAAAGTAAACTATCCCTGCACATAGCACTGCTTGCCCTACTGAGGGATATTGCTTTGTTTGTGCATAAACAAATGTGAATTGGATTTTTATTCATTTCAAAAAGTCATAAGACATTTGTCATCAAATAGCACGGGTAATAATTACAGTGGTATTTTAAAAGGAACCCATTATTTATTTTACATTCTAATTATATTAACATAAAAACAATTCATATTCTTAGAAATTAGAGGATGCTTCAAAACACGAAATGAAAAGAAAACACATACCTGATAAAAGTTAGGCCAGAATGTACTAATGGCCAGTTCTGCCCTGTTCCATGTACGTGTTGGGTCTCCAGATATATTCCAGATAGGATTTCCCAAAGCTCCGTTATTGACTTTCACATAGACATTGAGTAACCCAGGAGCAGAATTACTCTTGCTGGATACAAAATAGTGAAAGTCAATGCAGTGGGTATCATTTTCCTTAAGCTGAGGTAAGAGTAGGTGAGCTCTCTGCCCCTCAGGTCTCCCAGATGCATTCACCAGCATGAAAGAGCCTGCAGAAACAAAATCAAGGGAGACTTACAATCTGAAACACTACTTTATGATCACCTCTGAGAATCTATCACCATTTATATGGGTTGGATACTGCAATTCCATGTATCTTACTTAAACTTAAAGCCCCAGTTTCTTTCATACCTTTTTATACACCATGTGCTCTTTCCTACTACCAATGTGTTCTCAAGGTCAGTGAATGGAAAATACTCAGGATTTTACTGCAGTTAGTCTTGTAAATAATAGATATGCATGCAGCATAATGTTGGTAGACTTGCTTTGATCAACCTGGTAGTCACTGACCACATTTATACCAACTAAAATTAAATTTCATACTATTAAAATTCAGGGTCTCAGTCACTCCAACCATTTTATATATTCTATGGCCACCTGTGAATACTTCCTACCAGGTTGGGCACAGCAGCACAGATATAAAAAATCCTCATCTTCTTAGAATTTTCTATGAACAGCACTATTCTATAACTGTACCACCATTAGGTAATTTTAACATCCTGAGATGACTTAGAAAGAGACAACAGGTCAGGTGCAGTGGCACACACCTATAATCACAGCTACTCCAGAGACTGAGGAAAGAAGATCACAAATTAGAGACCCTATCTCACAATTAAAAGGGTTGGGAATGTAGCTCAGTGGTAAAGCATCCCTGAGCTCAATCCCAGTAAAAACCAAAAAGAAAAAGAAAAATTAGTATAGTCTGTGGAATCCTACTTTATTGGCCCTATGATACTCCCTAAGGTCCATGTAATATGATCCTTCTGCAGTTCAACACCACCACCCCTCTGTCACTGCTGTAACAGGTGACTTCTTGACAGTGGGGGCATTTGCCCAACAAGGTGTAGAACTGAACACACTGATGCATAATGGCCACCCCAGAAGGTGACCATTCCCAGAAGTCTCCATAAGCTCATGTACTTTGACACTCACAGCACTAACCTGCCAATGAGTTCTTAACAGTTTCCAGATGGATCTATGCTTTCTATATACCCTGGCACTTGAGCGTTCCCTATATCTTGCTTCATCAGGAATGGTGCTTTTAAAACACGGGCTTTATAAACCATATAAAATGTATAAAAGCAAATTATTGTTTAAAAAAAGAAAATAGATCATAAGTCCTATTTCCTTTTAGCAGTAAGGCAAAATAATAATAGTCTAAGGAGGACCTCTACACTTGGAGCATAAAAATGAAAGAAAAAACAAAAACACCACCCAGGTGTTGATGGACTCCAAATATCTACTGGACAAGCAGGCCACTGTCCCAACTGAATATTATTTTTAAAACTACCTCATTGTGAGTCATAGTGGTCAAGGTGGTGTGTGTAAGTATGTTTGTGTGTATATCTGTGTTAGTGCATACTTCCACATAGCTATACACAATATAACATAACCAGACTAGAAAAAGTGTGTAGAATTTTTGGTTATTCACCTGCAGTGATTTCCCTAATAGCAACACAAGATTACCTTTCCCAGAAAAATTATTATAAGGACCAAAAAAAAGGTGATATTCTTTAGTTATTAATAGGCCTTAAACAAATGTACTAACGCCATTGTTAAGGCTGTATGGCTGTTATCATTGCACTGGGGTGAGCTAGTTTTAATGCCATTTACATGCATAGGTATGGGGTCACAGAGAGATTAGGAAGCACTTTTCCAGATGATTTTAAGGTGAGTTATTGGCAAAACCATGACTTTGAGTCTCTGAGCTTCCAGCCCATTCCTTACCCTACCACACTTCAATAACCTCACGTGCCATTTAAACATACATTTTAAAAAAGAATCTCTTCACAACAGTAAAGGATAATTATAGTAGCTTTTAAAAAATGGGACAATGATTCCAAAATGAACGTCAGGCCCATTAGAACACAGCTCAAAGGGGAAGGGTTATGTATGGAATGTGTATTTCAGTAATAAGGAAGAACTTTGAAAGATATTTAAGAAATGATTAAGAGCCTGTAGTCCTTGCTACACAGGAGGCTGAGGCAGGAAGATTACTGGGGTCTAGGTATTCAAGGTCAGCCTGAGCAACACAGTGACATCCAGGAAAAGGACAGATGGACAAATGGAAGAAAAGAGAAAGAGAATCACTGAAATGGTTTGGCTGTTACAATTTAAAAGAATTTAAAAGAAGGAGAAGAAAATCTTTGAAAAATACAGGGCTGGCTATCCCCATCACAAATCCAAAGCAGGTCTTTGGTGTTTAACATGAGTTAAAGATTATATTTTACTGCTCTAGGTAAAATGTGAGCTGATTTATTGCACAATCTGTCATCTGGGGCTTTGTGATTTGTGAGGTAGTTACCATGTGCATTCCTACTGTTGGGGTTGTGGCACAACAGGACCTTGAGGCCACATCTGAATCATCAAAACGTATAGTACTACCACTCCATCAAGAGTATGCTTCCATCAATTAAACTTTGGCAACCCTAGGAGACAATCGTGGCAAGCTGCATAGGATGGCAAAAATATGCACTGCCCATATTCAGGGAAAGAGGCTTGAATGAAATTCAGGATGGGAAAACTCTGTTCTCATGCTGCCATACGCTCTTCATGAAATTACCTGGATGTCCAAAAGTACTGTTTTCCTAGTTTCACAGCCTGTCTTAAAATGCTTAAGCCACTGTGCTCCATTCTACCACAACATTCCCTTCTAGTCAGATTTTTGAGTTATCCAAAGTAGACAGAGAACTTTATGTTTGAAGTCAAAGTAAAATTCAGGTAAAATCCAAGTTATAATTATAGCAGTCCTTTCTCATCTGCCATTTTTGTTTTCCATGTTTCAGTTACCAGTGGTCAACTATGATCCACAAAATTAATGAAAAGATTTCAAAAATATAAATAATTCAAAAGTTTTAAACTGTGCACCATTCCAAGTAGCTTGATGGAATTTCATGCTGTCTGGCTCATTTCCACCCAGGACATGCAGCATCCACTTGTGCAATGTATACACACTGTACATGCTACTTGCCCATTAGTCATTTAGAGCCATCTAGGTTACCAAAGGGATTACTGAACTATCAAAGTGTTTCTGGGGTTTGGTGCTATCCAAGATGTCAGGTATCCACTGTGGGTCCTTAGAACATGCCCCTGACCTAAAAGGGTAACTATTTAAGTGACCTTAATTTATACAGACATTTCTCCTTTTTTGTCACTGTTTGAGTCGGAATGCAATCTGTTTTACAACAAGGTATGCTTCTGTACTGCAGATTAGCAAACAGGAATGGCTTCCCTAGAACACACAAGTCCCTTGAGTTCATGTGCAATTTTTTGAAAATGTAAAGTCTCTGGGGAATATTTTTCCTCCAATAAAGGGAAATCTTTATCAATCCATGATGGCATTTAAACACTGCTAAGATATTCTGAAGATGTGCTTTCCCTTCCCTTAGACCAAAAGTGACAAGAAAAGTTCCTCAGTGAAGCTGCCCAGGAAACAGGAAGAACAGATAAGGAAACTGAAGCCCCCACTCACTCCCTTCTTCAGTTTGGAAAAAGAGAAAAATTATTAAGGATAAAGAAAAACTTTGGATCATATCTTTAAGTTTGGAAGAATATAGTCTCCATTAGAAGGAAAAGAATTTAAGACCCTCAACAGACAGAAGGAAGGCTCTGCAGACTATAGTTTAGGGTTAAGAACAAGGTCCCTGGGATTCTGCTCAGATGAGCCAGCACTGTAATTAGAGATATCCCTATTTTATTTTTTTTTAATTTCTCTATCTACAAAGCTGCTTAGGTTTTGAGTTATCCACCCCAATTCAGGTTTCCTCCTGTTCTGTAATGTGTGATTCTGTGAAATTAGCGGGAGGTTTTCTAAGTACATATGTGTGGTATTGGTAGAAACACATATTCTCTGTGCGCTGTTCCTCTTCCACTTGTTCTGACCCTCAGGATGCAACACTGTTCTCTATGGTCCTAGCAAAGGTATCATTCTCCCAAATAGTCTGCAAACTAGCCAGTACTGTGATCTCAACACACAGAAGTTTTTAGGGAAAATTCTCCTTTCAGAGCACTTTTCCTTGGGGTTTGCTCCCTGAATGATATTCTTTTTGCTTTGCAGACTCCACTATTAAGGATGAATGTAGACACAGTCCTTAGGACAAAGTTTCCCACAAGACAGAAGTTCAACAAATGCTGATGATCATCATTATGTTGATGTTGGTTCCTCAAACCTTCTAAACACAGGCTTCTCTCCATCATCTGCAATTCTTTGTCATCTATTTCTCTGTTTCTCCCTGTCCACCTCCCAACTCACCTGTTCCTATTCTAGTTCATAGAAGTGGTAGTTTTTAAATTTCCTTTCTTTATAACAGGAATACTAGCATTGCAATATTATAAAACCTTTAGTTTCATCTTGCCCTTGAATTTGGGGGAAAAGGATGATCTTATTGTAGTTTGCAGCTATCAGGACTTAATTCATAGCTTTAAAATACAGAAAGTGACATTTCCACACCCATGAGTGTATCCTGATAGTGCTCGCTGCTATCATCCACTGAGTTTACAAAAGCAAGTGTGAACATTTATGCTTAGCAAAGTCTAGCAGCCCAGACCCTGCAGGAAAGTCACAGTTGTGTAGAAAGGAATTGCAGGAGGGAGGGAGAGGGACTGTTTAATAGTGTGAATTTACTACTCATCTGCTATGAAAGTAAAGTCAACTCACCAACAAATGTTTAAAGAACTAAAGAATTCAAAACATTGATATTCAATTTTAAACCATTAAGTGTGGTTTTTAAACAATATCCCTATATGGCTGAATGTTTAATTTTCATCTTCTACTTCAATGTTTTGACTGCAAGGAGATGCATTTTCAAAGAGTAATTGGGTCTCCCTCTGTAGTTATTTCCTTACCTTAATTTTCTCCCCCTACCAAAAGCACTCCAACCGGGCAAAAAAATAAAAGCAATCATAATTCAAATTAACATTGAAATTCTGTTTGTGTTCAGATAACAAAACACCCTTAAGTCACTAGTACATAAGTAGAGGATATAACATTGCAGGCAAATGAAATGAGCTCCAGTTGATGAAGCCAGCTTCAAAGGAGGCAGTCTTTAGATGCAGACTTCGAAGGTTTTTAAGAATAATTATTTTGGTTCCCCCCGAAGAGGAAAACTCTCTTCTGAGAACATGCAATGCTCGCATTCTCCAATCTTTGGGTGAATTAAATTTAGCTTAATCATATCCATTGGCAAATGCTTTTGATTAGACTATCTTCCATCATTGTTTGTGACAGCAGTAATAACTACATACGATTAGTTATTCCTTTCTACCCCATCATTAAAATTTGCAATGATGTGGTAGAAGCTCTAGATTTGGAAGCTGAGGAAACTGCACGATTTCTCAGCCTATGTTTGAGAACTATGCAAACGAAAGAGGAAGCATTTTCTGTTCTATAGCATGAGTTATTTAATACTTGAGCTGATGGAGAAGCACCATGTTGTAAACTTTAAAGCCATTACAAAATCTACTTTTAAAAGCTTCTTAGTTCTAGCAAAAGCACACTGATCATTGGTCTTTCCTTCCCTTTGGCCATTTTGCCTTCATTTTATCCTTTATGATAATGCCTTTGAATATGTGGATTTAGGATCCAAAAGCTCCATAAAATGTTTACAAGTTCCATCAATGTTAACATACACCTCTAGTAGATGGGGCCATCTGGGCTTCTTCTGACCTATTCAGAAACAACCAGTTATAACAATTTAGTTCAGTAGAGCTGTGCTTCTCAAACCATATATGATGGGGCAGTTTTTTAGACAAATATCCAGGGCATCTCAGAACAGATTTAAGCAAAATGCCACAAACCATGAATTGCTTTTAAAAAAAAATGAAATAAAAACACACAAGACATAAGCCCCAAATTTGTTTTGATTCAGTGAAATGAACAGAAAATTACTCTCAAATTCCTATGAACATTTTCTAAGGATTTGCTGTTCATTTCAGTACTGGTCACAGAGCAAGAACAAACAATGCATGGGCCAGATTTGACCTGCACACAGCAGCATAGCATTGGCTTCTATCAGAGCAAAACAGTAAGCAGAGAGAACTCTGGTACCCACATACATTGTCCCTCTTAGCTCCCTGGGATTGGCTTGAGTATGCTCCACACATACTAAAATTCTGGATGCTCAAGTCCCTTATACAGAATGGCATAGTATTTGCATATAACCTAAGCCCACACTCCTGTATACTTTACAGCATGTCTAGATTACTTAAAATACCTAATGCAATGCAAATGTAAATAGCCATTATCCTGTAGGGTTCAGGCATAGTGACAAGAAAAAAATGTCTGAATATGCTTAGTACAGGTGTTATGTTTTTCAAATATTTTCAAATACCTTGATTCTCTGGATATGGAGTGGTCTACAGAGGGCCAACTATATACATTTTTCTTCAACGGTAGATGAGTGAAATTTAAAGCGAAAATGGGGGAGGGGATCTGCAGTTTCTTAACACAAAGGTAATTAAAAGAAAAACCCTTTGAATATGAAAGAAAGTTATACAAGAAAAGTAGGAGGCTGTCAGGAAATCAAGTGAACAAAAGACAAGACAGATATGATCATGGTGACTGAAAAGGTCTCATTAGACTCTGTGAACAGAAAAGAACTGGCTTCAAGGCCAGGAGGAGATGCAGAGCTTGCAGCAGGCCACAGCCTAAGGAACTGCCACATATATCAGCAGAGCTGGAAGCCATGCACAGTGGTGTGCACCTGGAGTCCAAGCTACCGGGAGGCTTACGCAGGAAGAAGATTGGAGCCCAGGAGTTCTAGGATAGCCTGGGCACACAGTGAGGACACCTCAAAAAAAATATTTAAGAGAAGAAATGTGCTACCTAGTGCCTAGAACAAGTGTCCTATATATTTGGCCTCAATAAATCTTCACTACAATTGAAGACGGAAAGGCACAGAGTAAATTTAGCAAAGGGGTCCAGAGAAGTATTTAATAACAGAGCCAGGGGAATTCAAAGCTTTTCCCTTCAAGTTCCAAAGGCAATGCTTTAAACCCAATATTTTCTCAAATATTTTGACTGCAACTCGTAGTACAAAATGTATTGTACATAGTGACCCAGTGTGTGAGTGGAATATCATGTTTCTATATGTAGTTATGCCCACACACATGCAAACACAAAACTTACAGCAAAACAGGTGTCACTGTTTCTGACCAGGTGTGTTTGTGCACTACACTCACATTTTCTATTCTCCTCTATTTCATTTTTCAAGATAAATAAATAAATTGATGCTAGCTATAACCCATAATTGACTTCACACTCCATGAATGTTTTACAACTGACTGCAATTCCTCCCCAACAACAAAACCAAAGAGAAATACACTGTGCTCTGCTTCCTCAGAAAGAAAGCTTTTTATTATTTGTCCTTTAAAATTTGATCCCATCCCCCAAGAGTCAAACTGCCAAGTTGTATTCCTCCTCCCACTCCGTCTGCCAGAGCTGGCAAGGCTCCAAAGAACATGTCTCCTCGGATGAGAGACTTCATGAAACTAGGAAACTAACTCAGGGAATAAAGCTCAAAGGGAGCAAAGCCTCTGTGGGGAGTGCCACCATCGCTTTACAAACACTTATTAACACCCATGCCAGCAGCTGAAGCCGTCTCCACAGCCATAGTGATGTCCTGCAGACCAGATGTCATGCATCCTTCTTAAGCTATTGCTGCTTCTGTGCCCTTTTCAAAAATTCACCCTCCTGCAAACATGAAATACTTATTCACAGACACTAGGAAATAAAATGTGAAGAAAAACAATTCTTTCTTCTCCCAAATGATATGTCTCCTTTTCAACTTGCCCTCTCTTCTTGCCACATTCCTGATATGGTGGTGAAACTACAGTAAGACAGCAAACAGAAGCCCATGGAAAATTCTAACCCACTGCACGACATTCTCACACCTAAAGAGTCCAGTTTGTACACTCACTGGGAAAAGATCTGACAGATACATCCTGACAGGGAGATGCTTATAAGTCATGCCGGTTAATACACAGTATTCTACTCTCCTTGAGGGAATTCCACAGCAATCTATGTACTTAGTATGTTTGGATCTGAAATCACTCCAGAAGGCCCATGATTTAATGGCTTGGTCCCCAGCTTGGGGATATTTAGAAGTATGAAAACTTGAGGTAGAACCTAGAAAGAGGTACTTAGGTCTTTGGGGCAATGGTCACAAAGGAGACGTGAGAATGAGTCTCTTATTCTCTTTTTCTTTGGGCAATGGGGCAAGAAGTTCAGCGTAGTCACATGCTCCCCACCATGATGTACCTAAGGCAATTGGGCCAACAGATTATGGACAGAAACATCCAAAACTGTGAGTCAGCTGTACGTGGTAGCACACCCCTGTAATCCTAGCAACTCAGGAGGCTGAGGTAGAAGGATTGCAAGATGAAAGCCAGCTTCAGCAACATAGCAAGACCCTGTCTACCAAGAAAAAAAAAAAGTACTGTGGAAAGTAGCTCAGTGACAAAGAGCCACTGGATTTCAATCCCCAGTATACCAAATAAATAAATAAATCTGTCATCTTTATAAGTTGATTGTCTCAGGTATTTATCATAGTAATTGAAAGCTGACTAGCACAGTATTCTCAAATAAATAGCATGGCTTATATACCTCAAATGTACATGCAACACTTGCTAAAAGACATTTATATTAAATACCCAAAACATATTCAATTGTCAGATTCACAGCACAACTGAATGCCTATTTATTATTATTCATAAAAGTACGGAGCTGACAGAAATATCTTTCCCCTTACCCAATCACTTTTAACTATGACAGGATTCATCTAAGCACCCAGTTTGTACTAGGCATTTTTTTTTTAATTTTTTATTGTTGGTTGTTCAAAACATTACAAATTTCTTGACATATCGTTTTGAGAATTATAAACAAAACTTGAGCCTATTCCTCCAGCAAGGACTTCACAGCTTAGTTATAAACCTTTAAATGTTTTCTATTCAACACCAAGAAAATTTTAAAAATCACAGAATTAACAAATCATATGCACCAAAGTTGCTGAAATTTACATATAAACATGATAAAGTAGCTATAAAATTTGTGGATTCAGGGTTGTCAACTGATCTTTGAAAGGAGTTTTGAGACAGAGTTATCTGAAGAGACAAAGAAGCTTCTAAGGAGCCTCATGGGAAAGGGAAGAACCCCTGAGAATTCCATTTAGAGAAGTACTATGCTCTCCTTTTATAAGAGAAGCAAAGCTTTAATGAGAACTAAATTGTATTATAGTGTGTCATTCAAACAAATGGCTTCAGTAACTTAGCTGGAAAATACTAGGTGTGTGCTTTATGATTTATAAGTAAAAAAACAAACAGAGTAAAGCAAACACAACCTTTTAACTATCTGATGACGCTAATGACTATATCTTAGGAAATGAGCCACAAGTACAACAATCCAAGAGTGACAGGTAGGCTATTTAAAATGTTCTTAAGAGACTGCTTAATTTCCCATACTTCACGCTTTTTATTGATTGACATCTTTACAAATGAGTTCGTTTTTGTTCTAAATCTCAGAATGACACAAGCCATCACAATATAAGCTTCCACTTATTTCTTCCCCAAATTACTGTTGATTCAGAGATCATTTTTCCCCACATGTATATCTAGCAATAATCTACCAGCTAAACTATGACTTGCTTTAAGAAGAAATTATGCAGAGAGCTTCTATAGAAAATGCAAACCAAACTTAAATATTTTAAAAGTACATCATCTTTGACATTCTCAGCCTAATAAATGCCTGCTAGTGGTATTCAAAAGGAGTTAAATCTTCCTTTGTCACATAAAACAGTTCTCCAAAGGACTCTAAGGGTTCTATCAACATCCCTGATTGAAAGCTCCCCATATTCCTGAACAGGAAACCAAAGGACATTTCATTAGCTCAGCTGAGGTCAGAATGCAGGGACTTCAACTACTTGATCAGATGATGGAAAAAAGAAATTGTCTAAACTTAACAAGGTTAGTCAGCAGAGGAAATCAACCTGATCTCCACAGGAAACTGAAGGTACAAAATCAAATGGATGTTACCCAAACCATCTGGAACTTAAGGAATTTGTTAGATTAATTAATTGAAAGGTATATATGTATGAAAATTTCTCAATAAAATTCATTATTTCATATAACTAATTTGTGCTAATAATTATAATAAAAAGACACCAATAAATAATTAGCAAATTATATGAAAGAGCAATTTGTATTAGCAGAAATACAATTAGTGCTGAGATGCCTGGTAAAATATTTCTTTTCACCATTAAGCCAAGATATTTAAATTAAACAAATGCCTGATAAAATTTTCATCTGAATACATTTTTAAACATGTAAAAATTTCAATATCAATGCTTGTGAGGTTCTGGTATAGCTCCTTCTTCCAAGAAGGAAGGTCAAATAAAATGTAATTTAATGCAGCATTCTAAAAGTACAGTCCACAATGACAAAACTCACCTACAAAACTTAACAGCTCTGTGATGTTATGAAAATCACTCTCAACCTGAGTCAACTCCTCTATAAAATCAGAAAAGAGCAGTGCACACTTGGAAAGACATCAAGTAAGGCAAGCAAAATATCCATCACCATGGTGCACAAGACTGGGAAGGGTCCCTGAGTTTGGTGATAAAAACTGGACTCTGTAGCTAAATCATCTGTATTTGGACCTTGACTCAGTCATTCACCATGTTCCCTAGAAGTTAACTAGCTTCTCTATGTCTCCTTTTCCTATACATGACATGGGGAAAAGATTGTACCCATTTCAAAGAGGGTGTTTAGTAAATCAAATGAGATAATTTCTGAAAAATGTTTCTTAAAAACAGTGCCTGGAACAAAGCAGAGATATACCAAACTTTGGCCTTGGTCCTGGATTTTATTCAAATGTATGTGAATTTTGCCGAGGAAGATGGCATAGCTGAATGTCTATTTAAAGGTAATAGCTGGCATCCTTGAACTTACAGGTATCAATGATCATGTGATTATATTAGTTACTGTCATCCATATTTATTCAGTCTAGCAAAGTCAGAAATACAAACCAGGTATGCTAGTTGGACTTACCTTTAATAGCTAAATATTATTTTTCAAGTATAATCACTCTAAATATAAACTTGGAGTGAATAAAATCTAATGTGATTTAAATGATGAAATATTACCAACTCTGTTGGCTTTTAAATGTATTTTTATTACAATAGTCAAATGTTATAATAATTAATGGTGATTGTGACATTTTTAGTTTTTTTTAAAGAACTATTTATTAATAACTTTCAAACGGTGCAATAGGTTAATAGTGAATACATTAACTATTAATAAAAAGAGCAATAATAGCTAAAAATTATACGAATTTTTGATACCTGAAAAGCATTCTTCTAAGCATTTTATATATATGAGCTTTTTTAATCCTTACAGATTTGAACTCTTAAGAAATAGAGAGTTAAGTCACTTGATCAAGATCGTTCATGTAATAAGGGGTACAGCTGGAATATGAACCTTGGGAGACTGTCTACACTAAAGTCTGTTCTCTGAAGCATGATACTGTCTGCTCTCAGATTAAGATCAAGAGCAACACTAGTTAAACAAGTTTGGGAAGAACACCAGATCCTCTTGAGTAAATTCATAAACAAAGCATATTTAGGATAAATGAACCTAAGGTAACTAAGAAAGGAAAACACATGAGCATGCTCCCTACCATGAGAGTTTGGAGGATAGGAAATCTTTTGGGGTGGAGATGAGTCTCCCCAGCCAGGACCCTACTGACCTGACAGCTAGCTGCCAGTACATGAGTGAACCCAGTCAAGATTAGTCATGTGGCCCCCAGCCCCAACAGCTGATGGCTAGAATTGTCAAGTATGGGGGTTGTTATAAAATGCCAAGCTGGGGATAGATCTAGATTGTAAGTTTATGAGGTTCACAGAACCACATGCTCTTCCCACGTGTATTATGAAACTTTTAACAAAGTTTTAAATGATAATAAAATAGTTTTTATAAAAAGCTAACATCTGAATTGTGGATCACATAATATCACTGAAAGTACATTATAGGAAATTAAAAAGTCTTCTCTACATCATTCAATTGGATGTGTAATTCAAAAACAAGCAAATATTTGGGAATTTCATTTGATATAAGTTGATGTTTTTAAAATCACTTCATAAGTTCATGTTTTTAAAATCACTTCATAGTGAGTTTCTATCTATACATACTATATGAATCACACACACACACATGCTCACTCACATGCCTGCACACACTCTATATACTTACAAAAAAAAAACACAGGAGAAATTTTAAAAAGGAAGAGGGAGAGAGAAAGAATGAATCGTGAAAATAAATTTACTGAAAAAAAAGTAATTATGTTAAACCTTGCAGTATTTTTGGCAAGAATGGTGCACATTCATTAGTACCTACAGTATCCTGGGATATACCATAACATATTTGATCATTTATGCATTGTTAGATATTTTACTTATTCGTGAGGAAATTCTCAATGAAGCTTTTGGTTTCCTCTTTCTCCTAATGTTTTCAACCTGTAGACGGTATAGGTTAATTAAAATGGTTTAATTAACTGTTTCTTGATTTTTATCCATCTTGATGTATGACACAGAAACACATTTAGGTATAAATAGTCAAATGTTATAATAATTAATGGTGATGGTGACATTTCTTTCCCTTTACCTAAGCTTGGTCGGAAGGAAAGTTTACCTTCAACTTTCCTGAGTTTCACTCGATTTTAGGATTTTCCCCCCTCAGAACTCAGGATAATTTCTTACATTTCTAATCAAAGCTAAGGTTTTAAAATTCATTTTTCACAGAGTCCTAAAGAATTGGGTTTTTCACCCTGTCTCTAGAATATTTTATTTTATTTTAGGTAAATTTCACATAGCATACATTTTAACCACTTTAAATATTCACTTTTATTACTTTTCCTTCAAAGTGTGCTCACTTGATGATGAACTGATCCACTTACAAGGGAAATAACTATGCTTGGAAAATTCTGTATACTAGCTCTATTACTACAGCAAATAACTAGATAGCCAAATATTAGACATCTTTGAAAATTGTTTTCTATTCACAAATAGGTCCAATTCATTCTTTTCCTGTGTTTAACTGTTTCCTTCATTTAAAAAAATATCAAAATGCCATTTGCTATTGTAAAATATCAAACAATAAAATATTTCAAAGAAAAACAGCCACTTCTTGTCACTCAAAGGCCTACAATCTTATTCCACCCAAGGCAGTAGTAGTCTCTTCCTTGAAAACCCTTCCCTATATTTATAAACCTACAGTCACATAGAGGAAGTCTATGTTATAATAATTAATGGTGATGGTAACATTTCTATCCCTTTACATAGTTGGAAGGAAAGTTTACCTCCTTTTTTTAAGCCTTTTCTTATTTTTTTTTATATCTTTGTTTTATTTATTTATTTTTTATGTGGTGCTGAGGATCAAATCCAGTACTTCATATATGTGAGGCAAGCACTCAACCACTGAGCTTACAACCCCAGTCCAAGCCTTTTCCTATTTTTTAAAAATAATAATAAGTTGGTACATTCCTCTGCAGCTTGTTTTGTCCCTTTAACAATAATATATCATGGAAAACTCCTCAAGCCAACATGGACACACAAATTTAATTGGACATTTTTAATACCTCTACTACAAAGTATACTTCAATAAATATCCATATGAACATACTGATGTTTTTATTTCTATACTATAGAGTCCTATAAGTCAGGTTTCTGGTGGCTCACGCACACACGTTTTTTAAATTTTTTTTAATTTTTGATGGTACCATGGATTAAACCCAGGGACGCTTAACTACTGAGCCACATCCCCAGTCATTTTTTTATGTTTAATTTTGAGATAGGGTCTCCTAAGTTGTTTAGAGCCTCACTGCTTCACTAAATTGCTGAAGCTGGCTTTGAACTGTGTTCCTCCTACCTCAACCTCCCAAGCAACTGGGATTATAGGAATGCTTCACAATGCCCATAAATTATATGTAATCTTAATTTTATGATGTTTTTATTTGATTGTTTATTATTTGATAAACAATTGCTCCAGACATAAAAATATCAATTTCTTGCTTATTAATGACACAATCAGTGGTTTATTACACAATGTTCCCAATACTTCAGAGAACAGAAAGAGCCCAGGGGGCAGGGTCTGAGCCCAAAAGCAGCTGTCTGCTGGCTTTCTCTATTCTGAGAAAGCATCTTGACTCTCATTGTCAATATAGTTGATGCTGTTGTTGGGTAGCATTGATTCAGGCTTCACTATGAACCATTCGCTCTAAGAAGCACTTTACATCTATTCTTTCATTCATTCCTTTCAATAACCCATTCAGAGGAGCATTATTATCATTTTATATTCAAAAGGATTGAAAAAAATATTCCCCAAGGTCAAACAGAAAACCAGGATTTCAATGTAGTTGGTGTGCTTCTAGGGCTGATGTTTTAACCCAACATATATAATCAAGATTTCATAGTGCATTTCAGAGTCAGATAAACAAATATTTGTGGCATATGTTTTCTGGAGAAAATGGAAAATGGAAAAACAAAACAATGCACTAGAAACGATTAGGGTCATCTTCAGTTTTTGAATTAGAACACCCAGAGTAAAACTAGTGGATTCTCAGATCACATGGGCTATTCTTTTATTTAAAAAAAAAAAAATTAAACCTACTATGTTTACAATGACAGTATGAAGCCAAAATTTGTTCTATTCTCTCTCAAGTAAACAAAAAGATTAATGACAGAATGCAAGATAAAAAGATGAGAATAAAATCTATTTCTTTAAAAACTACCAAGGTTCACTAAAAAACATAAATTTAATATAAGACATTTAATACAGTAAACAATTAAATTGTTCCTGGGTCTCTTCAGAAGCCCAGAGGATACTGTTCATTCTTGTTGTTTCCTAAAGCAATAAAATGATACCATAACAATCATATGGCTTTAGTTAAAAATGTACTTAAGGTCGAATTATTCAAAACAGATGTCCAATTCCCTTGGCTTACACAACCCTGGTGAAGACAAACATTATCTTAGTAAGTGCTAAAAAAGTGTAAGGATCCGAATTTATTTGTGATGAGTCACAGAAGCATTAGATGCCAAGCACACTCCACCTTCTACCTTACAAGAGTCCTCCACTCACAGGTTTGTCAAGAGTCAGGAGGAGGCTGGACATGGTGGTGCGTGTCTGCAATCCCAGAGACTTGGGAGGCTGAGGCAGGCAGATTGCAAATTCAAAGCTAGCCTCAGCAATTTGGTGAGACCCTAAACAACTTAGTGAGAACCTGTCTCAAAATTAAAAAAAAAAAAAAGGGGGGGGGGGGAAGGGGG